>NW_009649467.1:1600076-1603728 GCF_000708025.1 Charadrius vociferus | reverse complement strand
GGGGGGAGAAAAACCTGAGAATCTGTTCTTGAAAAAAATCTATGTTACAAAGCATTAAAACTGCTACATCAAGCACTCTGGAGCAGCAACATTTTTAAATTAAGGCTTCTCAAATACACTATCTTCATCACAGTTAAAAAAACAAAGAACAGAATAAGGCTTATTATACTTTAATTTTCTAAGAGTACAGAAGATGCCTGACTACAGTAGGCCAATTTACACAAGTTAAATTACTGAATTTAACATCCAAGAGTAAGCATGTATGTACCTGTAGCAATCAGCGACTAAAACTCTTTTTGTTATTAAAAGCACTCTGTTTGTATGAGGCCTGTCAGTTCAAAACAATAACAAAGAAAAGCAAAATGCTTCAGTATCAGTTAAAGGTTACACGGCTTTCACTGAAATAGGATGACTTTGTTACATCAAACACTGAAAAAAGAAGGTAGAAATCCAAGTTCTACCGACTTCAAAAAACACTTCCTGACCAAGACATACCTACACCCGGCTGAAGTATTTCAGCTTTTGTCACACACAATTCAGTCTTTCGAAATGCAGTCCCATGTCCCGTCCCGTCCCCCCCCAGTTTTGAAGGTACTCTTATTTAACTAGAGAAGTTGTGCTGTCCCAAACTTAGTCCATTAAATATGACATCTCCTTGGCAGACTTTTTCCATGAAAAAATTAAGGAAGTTCACATAGGAAATCCACTTCTGGAGCATTATTACCAAAACTCACTACTTCACATCTCAAATACATAGCACCTCAGATCTTCAGGCGTGTGATTTTTCCCAACCTAGGCACCACTCGTTACAGTTCCTAGACAAGACCTTGCAGAAACATACCATAAAATCATAAAATTAAAGATTGCTAAATACATATGAATGAACTCTCTGCAAGTGAGTCAAGTGATCTTTCTTAATACTTGATCTGAAACTTTGCATCTTGTAATGTAATGCTCTTGCACAGTTAGATAACACTTCAAATTTACCTAGCTTCCTCCCTGCTTTGCTCCCTCCCTCACAATTTGTTACCAATAATAGCGGGTGACATAAAGTTATCACGTATATTTACTGAATTTCAGCCTTGCACACAAGCAACAGCATAATTTCATTTGCATTTCAGGCTACTGGAAGGAATAGAGTTTGCACATCTTTTTGGACGTACACTTAGTCCAAGCTAGTTTTACCAATTTCAGTATTAAAGCAGCATCTGTTTCTACATGTTTTATATGAGAGTTCATATGAAGTTAGCAAGCAGACAAGCCTGCCAAGTCAACATCTTTTCTCAGTCAGTTTTCTGAGTGCAACTACTTAACGTAAGTCTCCTACACTTAATTAAAGCCTATTTTCAACGAAGGGTTGACACAAGGGTTAACTACAAAATCGAACCAGTAGGATCCTATGTGGCAAGCTATTTAAATAATTCCTGAACTGTACACCTCCACTCTGACACCAATAATACTACTCTCAAACACAGAAACAAAGAAGAAGATCTCATATTAACATTTACACCAGCACAGACACAAGAGGAAGGAGGAAGACCACTGCTTTCTACCTGGTAAACCATAAAGGGAAAATATTCAAAACCATTAAAGACAATGGGGGGAGCTAGAGAAAGTGAATAGTCTCTGCAGCGCTCACACCACAAAGCTCAAGCGACAGGACAGCGAAGGCCTAAAGATGAAGAGCCGTGCGGTTCGAGGAGTCACCTTCACCTACAGCACACAGGTTTAGTCATTTCACCTGCTATTTTGGCTACCTGTCGGTTTCATTTGCGCTTCACAGCTCATCCTCAACACTTGATAAAAATCAAAGCTGATTCGTGACATGACAACGTCTACAACAGGAAACTGGTATGCAGCACCCGTCTGCCAGCAGAGCAACATGGCAAGGAGCTTGAGCTGGCTGGTGGAGGAGTAAATTGACGAAGGTTTAGAATCACAATGGAGAAAATCAGAAAACTCTCTATTTAATTACATTTACATGCAAATGGCACACATTTCAACGTTCCAGTAAAATTCATCTCCAGTCACTTGTATACTAGAGCAAAACAACAAAGTATTTTGACTGCAAATGTGTTTACATTACGGACTACGTAAAGCACAGCACAAAGTCTCAGTGGCCTGAAAAAAAGTTATGTTTTGCATTCATTATTTCCCCACTTGCTGAATTAGAAGTGGTTTATTCAGTTGTGCACACAGTTTAGCATACCAAAGACGGTGTCTGCTAAAGATGCCAGTTTGCCAGACAGCCTACAGGTTGCTATGAAAGTCTAACACCTTTTCTCTCCTTATCCAAGATGTCAAAAATATACTGACTGAGTTTTATATTTAAGAAAAATGCTTCCTTTTTGTAAATTAAAATCTGATGAAAAAACAAGATAATCAGTCCCTAGAGACAGCGCCTGAAGAACGTTAATGCACGCAAACGTTTTTTCAAGTTGTTTACAAACAGTACACTTACCAGGGGTTCAGAAAGATGCTGTGCCTTTCTAACAGGCAAAGAGAAAATGTCTGACTGACAAGATGTCTTAGCCCCTTTCACCATTAGAATGCACTCGGCTGCTACCTAATTAAGACACGTTCTCTTCTCGTAAAGTATTAACAAAGCACACGTTTCCCCCACTAGCACTATATTTGTCATCCTTGAATAAATTACTTCTGTATTGTATTTCACGCACTCTTCCGGCCCACATCCTGCTAGACACTGAGTGCTTACTACTGGGAACAGATGAGAGGTTTGCCTAGACAAGCTCCATTTCTTTGCTAGATATATCGACAATGAAAAAACTGATTATCAATAAAACAACCATTATGCTTGTAATAAAGTATCCCCTGTGAAAAATCAGATCAGAAGAGAACAAGCACATGCAGGTGGGAACGGTCTCTCTCAAGGCATCTCTACCTGCACTGGCAAGGATGTACAGGACAGCATATACAAGTATGAGGGTTACCCTTAATTGGTCTTTAACACATTACCTACTTTGTGTGCAGGCTATGATCATTACAACATTTCGATGATCACTCTAACCACCGAATTAGCAAAACCCCCCTAATCTAGACTCCTAAACTCCCAACTCAAAAAGAAGAAAATATTGTCATATTCATTGTATTTTCACATGTACTTTACTGAGGATTGATGCCTAACAGCATCATATAAAATGAAGTTAAATTCCAAGCTATCCTCACAGCGCTCATAAACCAGTGGCTGAGCTCTTCCTGGGACAGAGCGGTGTGCGTTACTCGCATTGTTTTTAAGGGGTTTATTTATAAATGAGTTTTTAAATAACCTCTTGAAACACCACAGCTAACAAAACAGCACAAATAAACCAAACGCTTCCCCGTGACTGAGCCGCTGCCCCTGCAACTCGCTGTCTCTGCACCGCGGCTGAGGAGGTGACGGCTGAAGAGATAATCTGTAATCTCCGCAGATTACTGATACTCGGAAGAAAATCTCTACTTTGAGAAACTTCAGGGAACATCCAGTCCCGTCCTTCCTCCGCACGGCCCTCACCGCTCCTCACCTCAACACCCGCCCGGGCCGGGCAGGGGCCGGGCCGCCCCCTCGGGCAGCCGGGGGACAGGGCCAGCCGGGCCGGCCCACGCGGGTCTGGGGCACCGGGGCAACCACCTCGGTTCCCCGACCGCTCACCCC
>NW_009649467.1:1552660-1599077 GCF_000708025.1 Charadrius vociferus | reverse complement strand
TCAAACAACTGGGAACCCCTTTTTATTTCTTTTATATTTTTTTTTAAGACTGTACCTATAAAATAACGCACGGACGCAGGCAGCGCTGCCCGCTGAGCGTGGGGCGGGAGAGGCCTCGGGCCTGCCCTGCGCCGCCTGGAGTTGTAGCCCCGGCTGTGAAGACCCCCTCGGCCTTGCGGAGCCGCTGCCAACCCCCCGGGACCGGGCACTGCCCAGGCAGGGTGAGTACGGCGCCCACCCCGGTCCCCTTCGTGGCCCAGACACCAAGCGACATGTTAATTCAGGCCTCCCTCCTGCCACAAAACCGCTTCAAATGAAGACGTATTGATGCCCGTCTCTCATTTCAGGTAACGTGTGTTCTGATAGAGCATGTGCGTGAGTTTCTTCTTGTTTATTATTTCTTTGCGGAGCAGGTGAATAAAGGCAGGAAGTTGTAGTGAGGTGTAACGGGGCGTACGCCCCGTTCATTATATGGCATAATGTGGTCCGTATTGCTCCTGGATAAATTAGTCACCAAGACTGTATAATTGGTTCCTCAATTATTTATGAAGGGGTCTTTTAACAACAGTAATTTTTCCATTAATGGCAAGTAAGGATTTCATTATCTCTAACTGCACTACCTTTTTGTTCCGTGCCACAGTGAATTTCAAATTTTACTCTTTTTAATGGCTATAATATATGGAAGAATTCCATCTCTGTAAAGTAATTATTCTTTTTGCCTGCCTGGGAATATAAGTGCAGGTCATTTTATTTTTGGTCTCTTAATCACAAGAAACGCAGTAAAAGGGCCGTTCCTGGTTTTCAGACATGGGTGCTATTTCCCGCGGTGCCTGGCTATGTGTCTGACCCCAGCACCGCTACGCTGCCATGCAAACAGAGCTCAAAATGGGGAGAGGTTGTGTGTGTAAGATGGACATCCCCACCCAGCGCTGGCGTTAGGGCGGCATTTCTCCCAAAACGTAAGAGCATCGGCATCCAGAGATGCTGCTATAGGTGCACAGGTCTCCACAGATCAGCTGGATGATGTCTTGTGAAAGCTTTTCAGTGCTGTCCTAAAATGCCTCCCCAGCAACCCGCGGGGACCCCTGGGTCTGTAGGGGCAGACAAGCCCCACCGCCTGGGGTGGCCACCGGCTCCTCTGCCCCACAGCAGCGCCTGGGCTGAGCCTCTCTGCCAGCAGGGGCTTCAGGACGAAAAGCCCAAGGGATTAAAACAGGATTCGACAAACAATGAGCAGTGTTTTGGACAGGTTGTTACAATTCAGTGGAATTGCTTTTAAATAGGTCTGCTAGTATTTGGGAAGCCGGCTGAACAGAGCAGGGCGGTGAGGAAGCGTTATTTCATGTACACGCTCCGCAGCACTGGTGACAGCAGGCAAGCCAGCTTGCTCTGCCGCCTCTGTCCACACGCATACATGCTCCTCAAAGCAAACTCATTTCTAAACAAACAGGTTTGTAACTTAATGTTCTTTCTTCATTCAGCTGCCCAGCTTTGATCAGCCGGTTATTTCCATTGCCTTCAGTGCTCCATTGCTCACGTTTGAGTGCCTTGTTGCATCAAGGCCTAAATATTTTGAAACCCTGCATCAGCATAACAGGCATCTGCTCTGGGCTAATCTTACCCAGCAAGCCCCGCGGCGTGCTTAACCTTAAGCCACTCTTCAGACCTATCAATGTTAATCTTAAGTGCTTTGCTGATTTGGAGCGTTATAATTTTCCAGAGGACGTGGCCGCTGCTCTTTCAGACACCAAAACTAGCCTGAGCACAGGCTGGGAGGTGCAGGCAACATCCTCAATCCAGCGACCGTGTTGGGTCGGCTGAGCCAGGGGCTGCACCCCCAGGGTCACACCACGCAGCTGCTGGTGCTGCCTTCGGCAGGAGGTTTATAGAGCGGGCTGAAGGTGCTGCAGACAGCAGGTACAGAGAGGGGTCTGGAGGCCAAAGGGGAGCTTTCCCCCGGCTGCCTCGTCGTCCCTCTCTGCTGGGGTTGCATCAGAGGTCTCACTCCCAGCCAGCACGCCAGCTTTCATAACAATAAATTATAGCTTGGCACTTCTGTAGCACTCTCCAGTTCAAAGCCGTGCTGAAACATTATCTAATTAATTCGCACAATAGCCCTGGAAGGCAAAAAAGGGAGGTAGCAAGCTGAGGTACTTACCCAATGACAAACACTGAGTCAGTGGGGGAGTGGGAGGAAAACTCAAGGGCCCTTGATGTTTAGATCTGAGACGCATCCTTCTTGTCATAACAGCATTTCAGTCATTTAAAAAGTAGCACCCGCATATTTAATTACAATTACAGCCAACCACTCCAAATTAATAGATTAAACAGGGAGAGAAAATTTTATCCTAATTAGCACCCCAGAAAAAAAATTGCATGCTTTGCACATCTGTAAGATGTTAGCCAAACCAATTAAAAAGTATAACTATGTGGTATAAGCACAATTAGCAAAACCCCCTTTTAAAGGCTTAGGGCGCGCACGGGAGGCTGCCCCCGCACCGCGTCTTCGCCCGGCTGCAAGGCTGCTCGGGGCACCGCTGCTGGGGCCCTGTCCCCACCACAGGCGGCGAGGGGCTTGGCCTGGCAGTAAAAGCCACCACCAGCAGCCTGTCCCCACCACAGCGCCTGCAGGACGAGGTCCCCATCCTCCTTGCCCCGATATTTTTTTTATTGTACAAAAAATAAATGCAAAACTAAAAGGGGGCAAAGGGGAGGTGTTGGTCCGAGTAAAGATTCTCAAAATGTCACCCGCGCTGTAACAATAGCAGAGCAGAGACTCGTGTCAAGAAGAAGCAATAAAAAGGCAGGGCTTTATTTGTGGAAATCATCATTACAGAAGGTAATGGGCAATTAGAAACAGTGTTTCATAAACTCACATCAACAGTAGAAATATTTGTACAAAATACATTGCTAGGCATGAGGGGTTAGAAGAGGTATGTTCAGACATTTAATGTAATCCTTAATATAATTGCAGAAGTCCATTAATCAGCTGGAAGGCCTTCTATAACAATACAGTTTTATTAAAATATTCAGTAGTTATGGACTGAAGAGAAAAAGATCAACTGAAGCTAATTAACCCCAGGAAAAATCCTGTACAGTACTCAGAGTACCCGACTGAAATAGAGGGGAAAAAAAAAGTAAAGGAAAGACAAAGTTAAATTAAAATGCAATTAATGGAAAATATTGCTAGGAAAATAAACTGAAGCAGTGTTAAAAAAATCTGTATACAAGGGAATATTCAGATGGGAAAATTGAGTGCCTATGTGGAGAGTGCCGTTGTGGAAGGGTTGTGGAAGGGGAAAAACTTCAATTTGAAAGATATTTGTATGAACAGAGAAAACCCAAATTCACTAATATTGTGGATTAAGATGTCTGTTGATGCAGGATAAAACATGTTTTCTAACAAGCAATTGAGGTGAAAATAATGCCATGCTGCTTTGCTTTTCTGACCAATTATTTAATCAGAAACCTGTACCAGAAAAGAAGTCTCTGTGCAGGGTAGAGTATGTGACTATGAAAATGCGCCGCGCGGTAGCCACCCAGTAGCTAACGTATCTTCAGCTCTGGGGCTTTGCCTGTGTATCCTTGTTCTCCCAGGGAATTTTTTTTGGACTTCATACTAGGTTGGTTCTGTTGGTCTGGCCGCGCTGTAACGATATCCAGCCTCTGGCAACCTTCCAAGGAAGTTAGTGAACAGAGGATCGCTGTGCATTGCTGTTTTATAGCCCAAATGGCTCTCAATAATTGAACATCAGTGTGATGGGAAAAGTACCAATAAAACTTTTATTATAAATCTTCGCCTTCCTCCAGGACTTAGGGTCAAATAAATAAAGCCATGCACAATTAGCATACTGTTTTTAGCATCAGCAGTTATGAAAAACGTGGCACGTACATAGATTTTTCTTGAGCAGCTCATTTTTCTGTCCTTCACTAACCTTTTTCTCTCCCAGTAATGGACTATTTTTTATGTCAAGCACATTGTAGCAGACTGGGTCTAACTTTCCCTTCTTCTCCCTCCCTACCTCTATCTCCATCAGAAAACTACTGTGCTTTCAATGAAGCAAGAATATTTTCCTCCTCACTATCACTGTGTTTTCCCTCCCTTGCTCGCTCTGGGCACTTAGAGGGAAGCTGAGCCGTGAGCTCTTCCTCCTCCAGCCCTGGTTTGGTGGGATCTGCCCTGAAAACAGAGGTGCTCTTTGCACTCACCCCATGCTGCTGCCCCTTGGCAATCCCAGCACACAAACGCAGGGCCAAGGCTGCAGTGGGTCAGCAGTAGCCATTTCAAACGTCCTGCACAGAGCTAAGAGAACAAACGAGCCCCTTGCCAATACCCTGCCCAGCATCCCTGCACCAGCCTCAGCCAGCCCACCCCCAGCCCTCTGGCGTGCATCCCAAAGAAGCCCCAGTTATAAACGTCCATAGGGAGCATGGAGAGGATTTTGGGGGCGCGTGCCCCACACTCCAGGCTGCAGCAGCCCCCGGTAGAGCACGTCTCGATTTCCTGCACAGTGCATGCTACAGACAAAGCCCGTGTTAAACAACCCCTCCAGGAAATTAGCATTAATTAGCAGGGTGCTGCAATCCTGCAAGTGACTGCCATTTATCCCACTAATGTCAGCTCTGCACTACGGGAGCTCTTAGAATTTCTGACATTAAAACTGTTACCGGCCACAAATAAAATGTAATTGATATTCTGTCAGAAATGGAAAAAGTACAGTAGGATACTCTGCAGCATTATTAGGTAGTGCTAAAACAAATATCAAAAGGATGAAAAGAACGCCGTATTTAGCAATCGAGTTTATTTTAACAGATGCAATGAAAGTCCCATGACTTACAGTTTTGCCTCTAAGGGGAATGTTCTCACTGGAGAAAATACGAAAAAAAAGACAAAAGCACACATTAGAGGTAAAGCTCTCACTCACTCCAGGGCCGTCTGCACTGTTTGCTAGTACTGGCAAGATTTCTGTTTTCGTTCCCAAATGACCGTTTATGCTTCAACCTTGTTTTTTCCCAAATATCCTGAGCTACTGTTGGAATCAATACACTCAGTGCTAAACAAACCAACACCCAGAAAACCCTCTTTGTGCACCATTTAATGTGAAATTTTCAACTCTGCAAATTTAGCTACAGAGTTCCCGTTCCAACTTTTACCATCTCCATTGTATCAAAGCTTCACGGGAGGCAGCAAGCGGCGACACGGCCGGCCTGCGCGGCAGGAGCTGGAGGGAGGACTGTGACTGGCTGGCGGTGGGGGCCCTGACTGTGCTGGCCCAGCTGGCCCAAGAGGCACGTCTGCCGTGGTCGCAGCCTGCTCAGGTGCGGAGCGCTATCAATGGCTGGGCCTTGCTGCAAAAGCATCCTTGGGAGCCTCAACGTGAGCCAGCAGCTACTCACAGCTGCTGTCACCATCAGGACCAATTCCCCAAGCGTGAAGGTGCCACATAGA
Source organism: Charadrius vociferus (assembly GCF_000708025.1). Lineage (NCBI taxonomy): Eukaryota > Metazoa > Chordata > Aves > Charadriiformes > Charadriidae > Charadrius > Charadrius vociferus. Next base: position 1,593,628 of record NW_009649467.1, on the reverse strand, counting down.
TCACCACCAGCAGCAGATCTGTTGAGATTCCTCTACACACTGCTGCTACCTGCATAGGCAACCTCACTTTTCTGTCTGCATAAAGAGAGCTTTTGCCTGCCAGGATTATCATTCCCGGTACAAACACAGCTTTCTTCTTCGTCAGTGTCAGGCGCTAACAAAGGACCAGGCAGAGGAGAGAGACAAGTCAAATTAAACGCTGCCTTTTGGATGCTGTTACAGAGAGGTGAAGTGAGGTTCTTCTACAGTGCTGTTCCTGCCTTCCTGCTGGGGGGGTCACCACAGCCTTTCCTTCCAGCTGTAAAATCGGCATATAGTATTAAGCATATACATCCACACACCGTTTACTAAAAACATTCTTTTTCATTCAGCTGATGTGGGCACTCGCGAGCGAGAGGGAGGCATCGGAGCTGCGAGGTCTCCAGGAGTATGATCGCTGCTGTTGGACTGTGCCCTGCAATAAGATGTATTTGTTCTCCAGTGGCCTAAGTGGCATCTGCCCTCCAGACCAGAACCATCAGCGTTGTACCAGCGGTGTCCTGGCCTAGGTAAAGCATGCATTGCAACACCGGCTGGCTGCTAAAATCATGAAAACCACTTCATTTACTGCCACTGCTTCAAAATCTGGCAGCCCTAGTAACTCAGAAGCACTGACAAACCAACCTGGTACACTCTCCTGAAGCCACGTGCTTTTCACCGCAGTCAGGAGAGCTTTGCTGACTGACCCCAGGTGAGGACCGGCTCCTGTGTGGGTCAGCAGATACCAAGCAGCAGACTGAGTTGGATCTGTAGCAGCGGTGCTTCCTCAGGTGCCAAGCTGGGGTAAAATACATCATCTTCATGTTGCCTTGAAAGCCAGGTAAAACTGAACGCTGAATAATAAAATTTATTTATTGCACCCGAGCAGAAGCCTGCAGTCCAGAGCAGTGAGCGTGTATTGATGCTGCCAACAAAACTGTGTTTTGGCAACATTTTATATATATAGTGGTCCACCACCTATAATATACAGGAAGTGCATGCAATATACAGGAGATGTACACTTTATTTACATCATCTGCAGTGAGCTGGTTATTGGTCTCACTGATAGATGCTGGGAGAAAACCTGCTTTTCATAGTGCTTTTCCTGGTTCTCAATGGGGCGAAAGAAATTAAAGGAGGTTGAGAGTCAACACGTGTTGGAGAAGAGGCTGCGCATACCCCTGTTGCGCAGGTCCTTTCCCCACGCCTGAGGAGCTTCCTGCGTCCACAGGGAGGTGGGTCTCCTTAGCTTTGCTGAGGATGTGCTGGCTGCTGTGTTTTCCTCCCGTTCCCCCACCGGGAGACAGCCTGCCAAGCGATGGCCCATCACACTGGGAAGACGAGGAGGTGGATCAGAAAAAAGAAAGGAGAGGAAAAGCAGCAAAAAGCTAGGGCAGGTTAACGGCTGGTCTTGCAAAGCTGCACACGTCCATGGGGTACAAGAACACTGCCAAATACACATTATCCAAGAGTTTTAACACAATTTATTTTATGCTTAAATAATCAACTAGATCATCCAGTGTTTGTTGTTTTCATACATATGTAATTAGAGCTATTATCAATGAATGCTGTTTCCATATGAATATAATCAACAAATTAAAGTATTTCACCAAAACCCAAATAAAAATGCCCTTTAAAACACAGCAGCCTTAACAACCTAATATTACACTGCTAGGATGATTACAGATGATTGGCTTACTGAAAGATTCTACATCTTATAGCCAGTACACAATACAGTAATAATTTTACAGCGTGCTGCCAGTCTATTAGCTAATAATTTCTCTTCAGTTCATTTAAAAATATCCCAAACTTGTGCTCCTTAGAGCACCAACCCACTTCTAAAGCTGCAAGCATTACCCCCGTTATAAAGCGAGAACAGATAGCACCCCCCTCCCCATAATGCAACTACTGTATATGTTATGGGTTTTAGGTCATTTCATTGAAAAATTGGCAACAGCAACAAATATTAGATGAAGGGCTTTGTGTTTACAGATAAAATCTTATTTTTCATGTTGCGGTATAGTGTTTGCAAAACTGGAAAAGATTTAATCAAAATAAGGTGAAACACATGCATCAAAATATTAGTACTCTGAAGAAAAATTTTCACAGAACTACAGAATTCCTCATTTTGGGAATCATTTAAATTTGCAGCAGATTTTAAAGATTTTTTTAAAATCAAGCTAGCGTTTTTGCATATACAAACATTATAATTGCTAATATACAAGAATCTGTGAAGATACACCCAGAATATCCCTGTAGGTGCAGCCATTTGAGACACCTAGCCTGCTCAATGCATTTGCAATATTCTGTTTGTGATCGAAAAGGCAGTGCCTTATCAACATTTATTCTATTTTGTTAGAATTTATACAGTGTTATTTATTTACAGCAAAACTATTGATGTTTAAAAAAGAAACAAATAGTGTTTTATACCCTGACAGTTTGGGTCCAAGAAAAATAAGGCGAGCTGTTGTGGATTTTAGTAATTTTAGTGTCTTTCCATGGTTTAACCATTTCGTCTTCATACGTCCCCTCTGGCCACAGGAATTTATTTCTTTTGAGATGACATCAAACTGCTTGAGAGAGAAGCTGTTAACAGCATGGCATCTTGTATATACACTGCATTGGTCACTGCGCACCCTCCGATCCTGTGAATGAACGTGAATTTCCATGCTCTGTAAATTGGCTCATGCTAAATTAATTTTTTTGTTTGGTTTTTTGTTTGTTTTTGTTTTTGCATAAAAACCATGCGGTTAATGTGTGGAAGCAGCAAACACACGCACACTTTTATAGGTGAATGTTTAATTCCTGTTGATTTTTCTTCCGTGAGTGTCCCTCTAGAATACTGGCAGTAAAAGCACACAGTCCTGTGGAAAGAAAAGATAGCACAAATCATTTCAGAATATCTCGTTAGAGTCAATTCCGTGCCTTTCCCTGACTAAACAGAAAAGTTCTAATTGGCGTTATGGAATTCTGCAATAGGATAAATCACACACATTCTAGGTAGGTAACAACATTAGTCGAGCTTCCAGCATGAAGGGAGAATGCAGCTGCAGATGTCCACGTTGCTCGTGAACTGATTTACAAATATGTTTGCAACACGCTGCATTTCATCACCCCAGACAAAGTACCAGCTCCTCAGATGCAATGATGACAAGGAATAGCTACTCCCTATAGCAGAAGAAATAGCAACATCTCCAGAACAAGTGCGCTGCTGCTTTCACAGCACGTTTTTGTTTATTGTTCACAAGCATCCTCACAGTGGTGGAAAATCTGCACTCCTTGCACATCCACCTCTGCCAGTCGCTCGGGGAACGTGACCGGGAGAGCCAGGACTGCACAGTCCAGCCTTTAGGAGGCTTGGGGAAGGACAAAGCGAGGAAGAGGAGCAGCCCCATCCATCTCCTGCCTGGCTCGCCTGAGTGGCACCGAGGAGACAGGGGGTCCAGCTCCTGCTCTCGCCCATCCAAAACCAGTCATGCAGCCATGCGCGTAAGGACAGCAAGTTTGTTACATCTGTTGTACAACAGCGATGCCTCGCAGCAGGGAGGCAGGAAGCAGAAATACAAACACATGGGCGAACGGGAGCTGGAAGACCTGCGGGCTCCCCAGCACCTGGGCACAGGGAAGCCTGTTTGGGAGCGTGGCTTGCGCAGCGCCTGCAGGATTCAGGCCAGCATGGACATGCCTGTTTACTAATCAGGTCACAGGTCCATGCGCATTCCCCAGGAGTGCTCGTGCTCTCCCCCCGTGCTAAAACAATCTGTCCTTGCCCACATCTATGGTTGTCATAAATCTATCATGCTGCTAGAAGCCGCCTATTCACATTGCAGCAGTCACGCCAGCTCGCACGGTGCCATCCTGCAGAATTGCATGTGAAAGTTGTTGGCTTTTGCTTTCAGGCTATGTTTCGCAACGGGTTTACTTGCAATGGTGACAAAGACATTTTTACAGCAAAATCTAGCTAACGTTGTGATTTTTTTCAAACGTTCAAAGGAAAAGCAACACCTCTACCACCCAAATAGGACTTCCTTGTCTTTTGTGATCAAGAAACAAACTGGTTTCTATCAGAATCCCCTGTCTGTGCAAATACATCCAGTTCTGCATTAAAATGAAATGTTTTCAATAGGCTTTTGACTGGGATCACAATTACTTGATGTCCATGGTCATGCTTATCATATCAAAGTTTGGACCACGGAGATTCATCTCCCCTGACCAAAGGTTTATTATCTAAGGAAGACTCTCTGAGTTCCTCAGGGGCTCTAGCACGGAAAAGTTGCTTACTGGAAATCACGGGAGAAATGCATCAGCGGTCATGGGAGCAAATCTGGTTCTGGGGAACTCAGACTCTGGTTTTCTGAAGGTTAGAATATAATTCCTACATTAGGCAAGGACTGCCTTCCTAATGCCATTTTATTTTAAAACAAAATGCTTCTCCCTTATCCCCAGTGTGTGTTGCATCATGCTTGTATGCCGGCAGGCTCTTTATCTGCACTGCTTATGGGGCTCAGTGCCCCATGTTGCCTTCAGTGCCCTCAAATTCACAAATTTCTACCGTTTCCCCTTGCAGATTGACACTGGAAAAGCACAGGAGCCAACTTGGGACACAATTTCCCACAAGCAGCCCCATCCCTTTGGCTTCCTTTCCTACTGTATCCTTGAGCTCCATGAAGGAGAAAGGTGTGTCAAAAGAACCACCTCCCTTTTCAATATTTTATGAGTATGTTGAGCAGCAAGCCATGTGAAGCAGTATTATCCTATTAGCCCACATGAGAGGGCTCTCAGTAAAAGCAGGATTCGGGGGTCGTGCTAGGTGGACGCAGTAGGTGCTTACCAGATGGTGAAAGCATGCAGTTGCCTTGCAGAGCTCGCTCCTTAGGGCTTGAGCCCATAAAGACCTCACCTAGATCCCACATGCCGAGTGCTGCTGGTCTCAAGTGGCACTACTGACACGCACAGAAAGCCTGTACGGCCAGGTGGCTTTAAGGGCAACCTTACACTGCAGCAGTCGGAAGGGACTAGTGACTCAGGAGACACTCTGGTTCTGTCCTTTACCTCTGCATCACTATCCGGTATGTTTTCCAGGTCCTGTTTATCCTGTTCTTAAATCCTACAGTCAATCCCACACCAGATGCATAGGAGAAGGATAACAAGGAGACTTGCACTTCATAAACTCTTCCTCTGCTCAGTTCCTAAACCGCACCAAAACTAAGAACACTTCTGAGTAGAAAAAAGAGACACGAACGTGGTAAACACATGCACTTGAAGCCCTGACTTGACTGACCAGCATTGATAGACACAGACTGGCTCCTCCCGTGTTCACGGGCGTATATGCTGTGTGACTATAGCTATGTGATCGAGACAAAGCAGCCTCTGGCTTCATAGTGCTCTGGCATGCTGTTACAGAGCCCCTGCCAGGGTGTCTTAGTCTGTGCATTTGGTTTTAGTTTGGGAAGGCCTTATACTGTCAGCTGCTGTTTTGTTACAATCATTAAGGCTGGATCAATAAAATTCACAAGAAACAGTTGGTAAGGATTATTTGTTGGCAAATATTGAGACACTTCACAGGCTCTTACAAGGACTTTGACTTGCATAACTGCCCTCAGATCACATGCCTGACAGTGGAAGAAGCCTTCCACTCCTAGTAGATTTACTTGCGTACAGTTCCTTCACTATTTGTGTTTAAGCTGACTTTTAGGAGTAGAAAGTGCTGTGGATTACAAACGCTAGACTTTATAAAACTCCCTAAAATTTTACACATGCCTCAGTATTGCTTTGCTTTATGTTCCAAGCAGTAAAGCTCAGTTTCTAAACACAAACTCAAGGTCATTTTCTGCTTACAAGATCAAGGGCCATCTATTCAGCTTTGCAGGTCAAAAGCAATGTCAAGGTAGCAGAGGCAAGCCATTGCGCAGCCCAGGTGCTAGCCCCCATGCTGCGCTGCGCTGGCAAAAGGCTTTAGCAATGGAAGAAAATTGATCACACTGACCGTTCCGTGGTCGGCTTTCAGCTTTCATGAGTAACTTTTCTTCTCCACGTGTCTGACTTCTTTCTTTGTCTTAACCTTATAAGCTTCTCCCTGCTTTAAAGGGAAAGCATAAACATTACCATAGTCTGCAGAGAGCGTTCGTAATTATAAACCTGCTTCCAAAACAGGCTCCACATTTTGCTGTAACAGGATAAGTAAAAAGCAGTTAAATCACATTAACACTTCATTTCAAAGATACACACAATCTACTTATCCACTCTGCTGAGCTGCAAAAGCACAGGCCTGAAATATCATCTTCAAGTAGAAAACACAGGTCTGCGATTTCAGCACAACCCCTGGGCTGGAGTGCCTGGCTGGCAGCCCTCGGCAGAGCCCCTGCCATCAACTGCAGCGGGATTCAGCGCCACCGTCAAGGAAAATCACCTTTCCCAACCGGCCTCCCAGGTTAGCTGGGATTGGTGGACATTTTCGACAGCAAAGGCCGTGGCTGCTGTTATGATGTTTCACAATGTCTGTGCTTTAAAGTGAGCAGGTTAGTAATGGAATAAAGGGAAGAGGAAGAAAGCCAGCAAAAACCACGACCGAAGCAGCACAGAAGTAAAACCAATGACAACGACAAGCAGTGCAGATTTCAATGTCTTTAAAACAGCAAACCCCAAAATAAAGTTCATCTTTGCTCATTAAAAGTAGCTCAATAATCATCTAAAAATAAACACTCCAGTAATCACAAGCCTCATTCACATCAGAGAAAGGCATCTGTTTATGTGTGGTTATCGGCAGAATTTACCCCTCGGGTGATCTGCATTGATGTATTTGTAACTATTTGTAGTTTCCGACTAATCTAATCTGGTGCAGCAAATTGAAAATGTTTCCCCTTTGCTGGGCAGGATTTATTTTTTCCCTGATAAAGGACTATGAAAGAGGGGATGGAAATATGTTTGTTTCAACTCCCCTATTTCTGTGTCGCCCCCCTCCCCCTTTTTTTTCTTTTTTATTACCAGCAGATAAAGAGCATTTGTTATCTTTCTTTGTTTCTGAATCTGTTTTCACTCAGAGAAAAAATCCATTAACGCCAATGACAACTTTACTGGAGCACAGACCTTTTGGGCCCATGCACTGGGGAACAAGGCATGAGCTCCCCTGAAGCCATTTGTCTCCAGAGGTGGGGCCCATTCCCCCGTGGCCTCCTCGGGACAGAGGACAGCCCAAGGCACAGCCTGCTGTACCCCCAGAGCTCCCTGGCAAGAGGGACTGGGGCACAACAGGCCTGCCCTTCCTGCTGCCCTCCTTTCTTTTTGGGGGTGCTGAAGCTGGGCACAGTCTGGCCCTGCAGAAGGGCTTCCAATTTTAATTGCCGGGGACAAAATCCTGTCTTGGTGCTTGCTTGTAAAGGATACCATTGCTTGGGTATGTTCACGTTCCCCTGAACCCTGTGAACCCTCAGTCACTAGCACAGGGGTGTTAGGCAGCTGGGGACCAGACTGCGGCTCATTCCTTTGAGCTGGTGAAAATGCAACACACTACACCTATGGGTGTAAGGCACAAATTTGGCTTCACCAAACCCACAAACACGGCTCATCTCGATGGCCCAAAACAGGCCTCAAACCTATGGTTTCAGCCTGCCGCCTGCTATGCAGAAACAGACCCTAATGCTTCTTGTGCCGACAGAACTCAGCCGGGCCCCCTTGGCACCCAGCCTGCACCCAGCACAAAGAGAGACCCCTGCCCCGTTACCCACACGCACAACTTGTCAATAACTGCAAGCACCGCACTTTGCCAAGGCTTCTTGTTAAATGCAAACCTCCAGCCCTTTAGCAGCACTTTCTAGCAGTCAACACAACCCTCTGCGTCTACTGTTATTTCCTGGTAGTCCCCGTTCCATTACCATTTCACCAACTTTCCTCTCATGGGGGATAACAACGCGTCTTACTACCTTCCGGGTGATCTGTGGGAAGCAATACATGAAAAGTATCGATTTTTTTTTTCCTAGATTCTAAAGGGAGAAAGTATGTTAAAAGAAGTTACTTGAATGCAAAGATTCAGAGCAGTGATGTAATTCGTGATTACTTTTCTCGTGATGACGTTGCCTTCTTCGTCGGTAAACTGTTCCTCTGTTACAGATTCACCAGGAATGTTTTTTGCTTCCTCACCCTAAAGAACGTGTTATAAGATTAGCAATGTAGCCTACATTCTGCCAAACCCACACATATTTCCACACCAATCCAAGCAACAAGCACATGCTAGCTTCAACTTTATGTAACAGTTTGCTGTATGTCACACAAATAGTATGAAAGCCTTGCTCAGTTAGCATGCCAATACCTGTGCATTTATTCTACAGAATGTGTCCTTAAAGCCTGTAGTGAGCTTCTAGCACATTGCTCTTATTAACTAATTCATGACAGGAAGCTCTCTGGGCAACAAATCATCTTGCGGTCAGTCTGAGTCCTATGAGATGGAGGCACAAATTCATGACGATATAATCTCTAATCAGACATCCATTAGCTTTTCACAGCTTCTCAGTGCCCAGCACATACAGAAACACGGTCTAATACCAAAATAACATGGGGGAAAATGGGGATTTAAAAAGACAGCTCTGCCTGTAGCTTGCTTAACACAAGATCTTAAACGCACACACAAAAGGACTTCTCAGCATTTACAAAATGGAGAAAGGTATCGTACGTGACACTTTTCGCGGCACGGTAATGCCTGCTGAGCTGCCGAGAAGCCTCGGCAGCCTTGTGCGCGACTTACTGAGATCGGCTTCTTGTCGTGCCAGTAATTTATAGGACCAGCATAAATAAGCAGTTAGCAGTTTCCTAACTGCTGTGCTAGTGACTTAATACCACTACAAGAATTATTGTTCAAATTATAAAGAAATGATGTTGCTTTAGAGCCTAAGGCTAGCTGGCAGTCATGAACTTATGTTCCAGATGAACTTGGACAATTTTACCTTGTAAAGCCATGTTTCCAAACCTGGGTGCTGAAGCAAGCACTGCATTTGATGCTTCAAAAATATCCATGATCTGTGCTTATTTATTTCTTATTATAAATATAATCATAGTGTAGCTGCCCTACATATAAAAAATTTCCACATATAAACAAATAACCCTTTAAACAAACAAACAACAAAATCCTTAAAACTTTTCTTCTCCCCTCACCCTCAACCCACTATGGAAAAAATGGCAACTAGAGGGAGGAAGCAGAAAGAAACATTGTATAAAACATGTTGTATGAATATTAACAACAAAACAATAGTTGAAATGAGATTATTACAGCTCAACATCAAGCTTTCATAATGCTTCCACATACTAAGTAGCACAGGGCAAATATAATTCCTGTTTACTGTGGTCTATATGCTACATAGTTGTCTACATAAGCTCCTGGCAAGGTTCTATAATGAACAAATATAGTGATGTCTTGTTTATTTTTTTAACCGGTTTCCCTACTAACACAGCTTTTTCAATATAGACATTCTAACATTAGGTTTGTATGCTATTTCCAAGCTCTAAACCAAATAACCCTTTCCTTCTGTTTACAAGCCATTTGTGGTCTTTTCTATAGCCACGCTTTTCCACTTCCCTCACTTCAGAGGGAGTGCAGAAGGCAGAAGCCAGAGGGGCTCACCGAAGAGCAGAGCACAGCTCTGCTGCTAACCAAGCCCCCAGTCAGCATTTATCATTATTCAGAAGTGCGGAATTTTTGCTTATTTCATATTGAAAGCTGTATCGAAATCACTGCTTGATCATTAAGTAATTTAATAGTTTCAGACATTTTACATGTCTTTTCCCCCCCATGCTTTCACAGGCTATATATAAACTGTGAAACTTGTTGAACTTTGATGGTTCAGGAAGCATCACCAAGAGAAGGGCAGGCTCCACAGCCAGGCGGATGTCACTGTGTAGGGACAAGGTTGTGCATCTGAGATACCCCCGGGGCTGCAGGGGCCTAGCTGAGGTCCCCAGGCCCAGACACAGTGGCGTCCCTACAAGAAGCACAGCAGAAAAAACAGCTGCTGAAACCTTCAGATGGAGCCTGGGCTCCGTTCATACCCCAGAAGGACTCTGCTGAGGAGTCAAGGGAAGGAGAAATTATAAACCTGCCTAAGCACTGAGGGAAGGAGGAGGAGGGAAGTAAGAAGCTGGTCCCCCGCAGTGAGCAGGGCCCTAACGATGCAGCCTGCTCCTTCCTTTCTCATGAGAGAGAGCAGAAATGAGAACGGCACAGGGACGGCTGCTGCGGCAGGGCGGCGATGACTGGGTAAAGGTTTTGGGAACTGAAACCTGTGGGGTTTCCTAGCCACAATGAAACAGGGGGAAATACTGATTCCAGAGATGTGATACTTTAATCAGAAGCACAGCAGATGGGGAACTAGCTGCACAGTTTCTTTCCTGGCCTCCCACCTGTGGGCTCAGAGACTCCCCTGCAGACTCCCACGTGATGCCCTAAGGGACAGGAAGGAAGCCTGGCCCAGACATCCCTCCCACCCCATGGAGCCCAGAAGTATGGAGAGGTTCCCTCTGATGAATAGGATCTCCAATGCCGCTACAATAAAATCCATGAAAAACAGAAATAAACCAACGTGGCCAATAGCAAGGTCACCAGGCTACCTGGCACACCAATACTGCTTGCGTGTACTTGTCCTTTGACTACTTTTGCTGCTATGGGCACGGTTGTTCCTTAAAACAAGTTAGTGAGAATTACTGGATTCAGCTTTGAAATGAAACATGTATTGATGCACTGAAAGATGTCTCTTGGAAGAAAATACAGGTTTAAAGGTAGGGTGAATCCTGGTTTTTAATTAGCTACATGCTCCTTTAAGCACAGTTTAAGGATAAAAGCTGTAAATACTCAGCAGTCAGCACGCATGAAATCCAGCTTTCACAATTCTCTTGCTGGTGGGTAGTTAAACAAATTGCAGGAGGGCTCACAATTGGCAGGAGGTGGATCTGATTTACTGATGTTTCTAATCCTCTGCAGTTAGAAAGACGCATGTTTGCTAGGAAAAAAAACACCTTACCCACTGGCAGTTTTACTTGTCAGATCTCAAACCAGCTTTGGGTTAGAATGGCACATTAGATGACCTTGTCAACAAAAGCTGTTTTTAAACACAAAGCTGATGCATCTGCGTCACAGCGAAAGAATAAAATTCTTTCTGCTGCATCATACTTATGTGGGCTTCATTTTACCCTTGACCAGTCGAAATCACTGTCACAATACCAAGAGCTTTAGAAAAGCAGGGAGAAAACTTAATACCGCGATTACTGGAAGCTCGGTTATATCCCTGGGACTAAACCATACAAAGGCTGCGGTCTGCAAGCCTCAGCCCCAGAACATGCCAGGAAGCTTTGCAAAACAGAGTGCTTTAATGTCACCCTGCTCGCTGGAGCGTAGTCCTGCCAAAACCAGCTGGTATGCTCTCTCTGCTGCTCTCCAGGGCAGGAGAAGCAAAGAGCAGCTTCCTCAAAGTCTTCCGCCAGCTCCACTGATTTTCTTAACAGTTATTTGCAGATTATGGGTGTTCCCAGGGACCTCCAGATAAATGGAGTTATACAGTCAGTGCTGCAGTATTGTGCCAAAGTTCACTGCAGATTTGTCAGAGCTCTGGTTTTCTTTGATGTTTGTTTTGTTACTAGAGGGATAATAGTCCCTTTTATTCCTCCTATACATCTAGTGTTATTTTAACAGTGGAGAAAAAAGGTGCGGCTGGATGTCTCTTACCCAGATGGATAAAAAGAAATTTAAAAGCAGACAGAGATAAGCAAGTTGGAAAGATCCTAAATATTTAATTTCGCCAAAGACCAGGGGCGATGCTGCAATGGGAACAGGAGCTGTGCAGACCGCCCAGACCTCTTCCCTTACTGGCCAAAGCCACCATCAAGACATAATTCTTTCAGTCTTGAGATCACATTCTTGTAATGCATAAACAGCAGCTGCGCCTCGGTCTCCTTGGGGTCTCAAGCCTCTGTGGCAGTAGAAACAAACATCTTTCATTGAGGTCATTTTCATTAGTGAGTTCTGCCTACTCAGGGAGACCTTGTTAATCAGATGCCACCACTCTGCCTGCGCCTGTGCTGAGTCTGTACTTGCTTGTTTGCAGATGTATTGCTAAAGCCATAATGGGAGGGGGAAGAAACCCCAACAAACAAGCCAATGAGACCAGAAAGGAACGGTGCTGCAAACGGGGCAAAGTATAGCCCAATACTGGGAGCTGGGTCATAGGTCTGTTGCTTGTTGCATGGAGGACACCATGATGAACAGACCTTATAACAGCCCTTGGAGTCTGTGTTTTACTTCACCTCTGTGTTATCTTAGTGAGGCCGGCAGCTCTCACCCTGCCGGTCCCTCCCGAGGTGAGACAGGGTGAGGGCGCTTACGGAGCAGAGCAATTCTGCAGCTCTCCCAGCCTGGGAGGGACCGCAGCAGCGGAGAGGCTGCACCCAGCTGAATACACAAATGGACACGCTTCCCATGTGCCTCACGTGGGGCACAGGCCCTTAATTATTCTCACCTACAGGATGGCCACATTTTCACATTCCATAAATAAGTCTCCTCTGCATAATAAGATCATGAAAGCTCCTGGTTCTAGTTTTGAGACTGCTGCTCAGGCTGCCATGCCACTCCTCCTGTGCAGGCTGAACCAAACCCGCCGCAATCAGTAATGGGGGGTTTCATGGGCAAAATGCATGGAAAGAGACAAATAAATCTTTAATAAAAATTGGCAAGAAATAAAAAAAAGTACAAGATACAAAATGACATCAGATTTGAACAACCCCTGCTTAGAAATCTATTTTATTTTCCATTACAAAATTCTACCATAAACGTTTTGGCAAGAATCTTACTAAACAGTTTTTGCCAAAAATTTGTACCCATGAAAGATTTAACAACCTCTGAAAAAGCATGAAAAATTAGACACTGATTTCTGTCATGACTGAATAAAAGGAGCTTTGGATCAGGCTCTGAATGTGCACATTGTGGCAGCCCTCTTATTTTTCCCTTGTGTGTAAATTGCTCGCATTCCTGTGCTACCATAAAACCCCATTTCTTTTGCAATGCGCCGTCCCATCAATCCGCCATGTGAACAGAAGAGGGGAAAGGAAGCAAAAACACAAACATCTGCACTACCTTGAGGTTAGAATACGATCCTATTACATGTGGAAATGGGCATCAGTCCTTGCTTGTCTGGTTTTATGGGCTCAGCCCTCTGAAGTGCTAAATCCCATGGGAATGTGCTTGAGAGTGATGAACACTTGACAGGACTCAGCTCTCGGACTGCTGGGAAAATACCTCTGGGGGAGAGAAAAGCCTTTCTCCATATTTGGGCCAGGACAGAGAGCTAAGGTAGCAGTTAAACGGAAATCATAATGTTCGCAATAATGCAGAATGGCACTGAAAGGAAAAACAAGTTAGGAAAGAAGAACAAAGGTAATGAAGCAATTCATCCCTGCCAGTAGCTGTGGAGGCACATAGGCAAAGTCTTTTTTGCACGGGACTCAATTTATCCTCAACGTTTTGGCGTTACCAAACTTTATCCCTGCAGGCTATGTGAGTACCTCTGTTGCTTGTAATGCAACACACAGGCAGTAATGAACATACTCTGCAGTAAAACAATGCAGATCCCATGTGCAGCTCTGCCCAGCGGAGCCTCCAAGCGCACCCTCGTCCCCTCCCCGCTGCTGCTGTTGGCACAAGCCAGCAGAGCGGGCTCACGGCATGTCACAGCACTGCCATCCATTCATGAAGCCTGTGCACAGGTTTTTCAGATGTTCAAAATATTTTTTTTTTCCAGACAATGCAAACTCAACAAAGATTTCTAGGGCTGACTCCTAAGTAACCATAACATAAGACAGTATGGGATAAGTGCTCCCATGGTCCAGGTGTGACCGCATAAAAGCACTGGGGGCATTTCATCGTCACTGTGTGACAGGCTCGCTGCGTGCGGGACAGGAGAGCCAGAGGGGAAAACATCCCTGCCTTCTACTCTGCATCACCCCTTAACAACTATTTGGCTAGCCAGGACTCTCAGAACACACAGCAGCAGGAGAGCCCGATTCCCCTCTTGCTACTGCTCCACGCGAGCGATGCCAACCCCGCTCAGTGTGAGCCTCAGAGAGGGCACCAGGGCTGTGAGGAAGGGCACGGCACGCGCTCACTGGGCACTCAGGCACTGGCAGGAGAGCGCCTGCGGCTCCCGACCGCTGCTCAGGGCCCTGTGGCAGAAACACGGGTGTTATTTTTACTTTGCAGGCTGAGCGTGTTGCTCTATGCCTCTGAGCACTATATCCTGAGTCCCCGGATGACGAGCCGTTCCTCAGCTTGTGCACGCTCTCGCAGTGATTTCAGTTCACCCCAACTGAACCTCTGCTGTCAGGAACGTGAAGAAATTAAAGTCCAGATCCCTAACAATGTTAAAGCTTGATTCTTCCATTTCATACCACCGTGTAATGAACTTTACATGATCAAAATGTAGCTATTGAAATGGTTGTTTCCACTGTCAAACTCTTTCTCAAAAAGGCCTGATCACTGCTTTGAAAATTTTTCTTGTTCTGTTTTAAGCTTGTCTTGAAATGCAGAGTGGGGGACAAAAAAAGAAGCCATAAATCATCTGAAAGTGACAAAAGTATCACACTTATTTTCTAATCAAGAGACCTCTAATCAAGTTCAGTCAGACATACTCCCAAGAGAGCAGGCTCAGCCACCTCCACTCACCATGCACAGCCCGCCGGCTGCATCTGCTCTGGCTGCAGATTACAACGCTATATACGCTGCTTTACTCTTGCTCTGTTAAAAGTTCAACCCCAAATTATACCCCCACATTTAAAAACAAGTTTCTATGCCTTCCTCTAAACGCAGCAGATGAACTTGGACAGCAAGTGAAGGCTGCTTTTTTATATACTTTCTCTTTTCTACTCCAACATTTCCTAACTCCAAACTAGCGGACACTAAAATAGTTCACACATAAATTGGGTGGGGGACCTCAGCCACAAGCCAATTGTGCAGCCTTTAAAACTTTCAGCACGCAGATACTTTATGTCTTACCAGAAACACACAGCATCAGAGGGTCTGTAATCGCCCACAGGCTGCCTGCCCCGTTGAAAACAGAAACCACATTCCTATTTCTGACCAGTCCTGTCTTATCTGCAGAGGGAATTACTGATGAAGGGTTATACCCCGGACCTGCCCAGGACCTTTCATGGAAGGCAGCAGGTTCCGCCTGTAAAGATGAGATATCGGGCAAAATATTCCCTTCTACTGAGCTCATTTTGGCAATTCCTGCCTTGTCCCAAATGGGAGCACAACTGGAATACTGAAGAAACTGAGGGTGAAGACAATCAGAAATATCATCCTGCCTTTTCCGAAAGCGTCTGTATCTCGGAGAGATCAGCAGCTGCACAGAGCAGCCTATCTGCCATCCACATTATACAAGAGGTGCAGTGCCTGTATGCATACTCTTCTCCACACAGCATGCGAATAACAGCAATATAGGTATGTGCAGAGTGTCACAAATCATTCCTAAAGTAACAATAATATCTTAGGTACAGCTAATGCTGTAATAGCACTATGGTGGCTGGCTGTCTTTTTTATGGCTGGACTACATGATTTTCTAATAAGAATCTAATAAATCCTGTAAGTTACTGAGGTATTAACATAATGGTTTCCGATGCAGAATGATTTTCTTATGCTATATACTACAAGCAAATAATACCATACTATATGACCGTCCAAGGAAAAATATGAGGGCAAATGCAATTATTTATGACTATACCATTGTCATCAGTATATAAAGTATATTGTGCTGTAAATAAAGGCCAACTGTAAATAAATATACTAAATAAAGCCTACTGAACACAATGCAAAGACTCTTATTAACTTTGGTAAGTTTTAAATTGGGATCATCTGAGAAGGTTTTCCAGAACACATTAAGCACTTAGGACCACAAGTTTCAACCAGCCTACATGGCTCATACGCTCCTATATCCCACTCGTGTACATTCCTGCAATTTTTTAACTTGTAATTTACAATTTTTTTAGGAAAATAGAAAAAAAGAAAAAAAAATTGTGACCCATATCTGTCTGTGATTCATTTTGCTCTACATCAGACCAACATACTGCATCTAGCTGTAGTCTTTAAGATGCCATGCAAAACAGCGGCAGTGGAGGACACAACATGCCATGCAGCACAGTTGTTTTCCAGCAGAAGACAACCATTAACCTCTGGGTTAAGAAAGGAAAGGCCACCTAGCACTTGGTTATAAATACATACTGGCAATGGAAAGCACACTACCAGAGGGACTCCAGTATGCCAAAACTGACATTCTGACACAGCAGTCCAAACCCACGTCCATGCCAACGTCGCCTCAGGAATGCAAATCACAAAATACCTTCAGAATCAAGCGCCGTCGATAAACTCTTGTTGTAATTCTCTGCTCCTCATCTGAGCTCGAATCACTCCCAATCTCACTGTCACTGTCACTACATTCCTAATAAATGCAGTTTTAGTACATTTGAACAGCATATTTGCAAGACAGAACATGCTGATCAGGACTAGAAGAAAACGGAGGTTATCATGGACAGTGTTTTTCCTGTCTCTATTATGTACATAGTGACTGGCAGTTTTGCTCTTAAAGTATATGGTGGGAGGAGACCTTTTTGCTCTTTGACATGCTGTAGCTTGCTAAGTTTACCAGGTACGGAATATCTCAGCATCTTTTAAGTATAATGGTATTTGGAACGCATCTGACCAGCGGAATTTCTAAATCTTACGTAGTTAAAAATTTTGTGTCCAAAACCCCTTCTCATAACTGCTTGCTTTTTTTTCCTCAAAAATTAATGTTTCAAACCAATTGTATGGATTCACAAAGTATGGGAAGTGAATTCCCTCATAAAGAAAGACAGTCACACAGAAAGATTCAGTGGAGCACCTCCACAAAGAAGATTACAAATAAGCATTTTGAAGAACTTCTCTGTGTAAGTGGCTTTCCTGCTCAGCATTTATCTGCTTTTAAGTATCAAACCTGTAGTGTGAAGTACAATCATTCTGCATTTTTTAAGAAGGAAACTATTAGACCTCAGCTCAGGGCAAGGAGGACCAAATGGCCTGATGCCGGTCTCAGCTTGGTGCCAGGAGGTACCACAGCCGCACGCAGGCATCTACACTGTCCTGGCGCCCTCTGACAGCCCCAGTGATTTCCCCTCCAAAACGCAAGGAGCTCCTTGGCTTTGGGGCTGAGACTTCTGTGCGCACATGCCTGGCAAAGGGCTTCATACCTATGTGTGTGAGGGACGCAGGGCAGAGGCCCTTCTCACATGATATTTGGCTGAACCAACCTTTTTCTGAATAGAGAAATTTGAAAATTTCCTCTGTAATCACTCAATGACAGCCCCAAACTCATTTTTAAGTGATAAAGAGTGGATATTGTTAACTGCATTTCGGTTTCTCTTTTTGAATTTGGCCCAAGACGTCTCAAACAAGAAGCATTTCTCAGAAATTATATGTAAAATAAGAGTAGGCATAGGTGGGTGGAGGAGGAAAATGACTAAATAACAAAAAGCATTTAGGGCAGGATGATAGTATTCATCTGCGTGTAAAGTCTCCTGCTGTCCTCTGACACTAGCCAGATAAGTATACAAAAAAATTATAATCCAACCCTCTCCTGAAGAAGTTACATGAAGCAGAAGATTCCCAGAGCGCACAAAGGTTTTGTAGGAAGAGTTATTATTAATAAGCAGCTTCAAGTGGTTTATTTTGTGATGGAATTCTGACACTGGGAATCACCTCATGGTGACCAGATGATGGACATCACCCTCCTTGGGATAAAAGAGCAACTGTGTGCTGTGCTCCTTTCATTTCAAAAGATCACTGGAATCTGATGCTTGAGCATTCGCAGGGAATTATATGGCCTATGCTGTCACTGAATTGCTTTTGTAAGCTTTTGGGCATTTACGTGGACTTGGGATAAGGCCAACAATTTGTTTCATCCACGTCACCAGGCAGCAGCCCAGTATCAATCGCCTGAGTTTATCGCTTGTTGCAAACTGTGTGCCAAAACACTGACGCAGCCCTCACCCTGCAGGTGGATGACTATTGCGCTTCTTAGCTCTTTCCCAGTGGGTCACAGAAAAAATCCCTTTCCTTTGGGAAGTACCTTTATTTTGTTCTCCCTTTCTTTCGACAGAAATAAATATGTTTCTTCCATACTTTTTATGGAGTATTTTTAACGAACACCTTATAGAGAGACTGCAGTTGAAATTCTTTTTCTGTTTTTATGACAGCACATGAACTGTCTCATCATAAATTGCACTGTATTAGTAATTAAACTATTGACTTCAAATTAGATTAGATTTGAAGATATTCTTGAATAAATATTGACAAGTTATTAGAAGCAATTCTTGTTGTCATTTTAACAAACACTAGTTTGTTCCCCATTCAGGCTTTGTGAAAGACCCATGTTTAGAAATCACATTATTTTCTGATACCAGTTTATTCAAAGCTCATGCCTATAAAAAGACCTGATATTTAGAAGACAAGATTATCACCCTTTACTGATAAAGCAAAAATAGCGCAAAAAGCATGCATAAGAAAAGCACATGCTTATTCTTCCCGATCCAGATGGGATATCCAAAGAGAATACAAAAGTGGATGGCAACTTATCTTCTCACTGATGGGAATCCAGAGGGGGAGGTGCAGCACAGCTGCACACCCTCAGAACGTTACACTGTGCATCTCCGCTTATCCCCGTGTTTAAACTGAGCATAATATCAGCCTGAGGTCTGCCCCAAAGCCTACTGACACTAAAGGAACTCTGCCATCGGCCTTTAACTGCCTTTGCAGAAGGCTCTTACTTACATTTTTTAAGTATTCCAGTAATTAGTGAACATTAGGAAAGATCTTCACTGCTTCAACTGTGTCACGAACTAATAACAAGATAATAACAATCATATGCTGCATAACTGCTGAGACTGATTATGTTACCATCTAATAAAAGAACTCTTGGTTGTATAATCGAAAGAATAATTTAAAATGAACTAATTTAAACCTGAATGATTTATTGCAGCCCACCACAGCCAACATTTTTATTGTGCTACAATAAAAAAAAAAAAAGGCAGCTATATCATGTAGAAGCAATTCTACTGAAATGCCTCACTTCAGAAGTTATAACCTCCTCCCGTATTACGCCCAGGAAAGGACAATCTCAGCAGAGAGAGGAATGTAGAAGAAACTTTGGAATTCCCTTTTTAAGACTGGTTCCCTGCTGGCCCTGTGGTCTGTTCCATGGTAACCCTCCTGCAGCTGGGGTGCGAGGTGCGTGCAGCTACAGGGCTATAAGCTGTTCTTTGAATCAACTTTACTTTTAGGCTTCTGGGAAATACATATAAGCAACTGAGAAAGCTATTAAAATCTTCATCGTCCAAAACCAACTTATAACTGAGGTTCTACAGTTAAAGATGTGCAAGTCAGGCAAGGTAGAAATGAAGGGGAGCCCCTCAGCAGTATTTTAAGAAGAAAGAACCACCACCTGGAAAAGCGCTTTACACATTTGGAAATCTTTTGATTCCTCTGGGCTGAATGCACTTTGGAGTTGGGATGAGTGAGGCGGTGAAACAAAAAACATAAGGGGGAGATTAAATATTACCCCAAATTTATTTTCCTGCAAATTAACAGAGCAAAAACAATGCAGGGGGTGTTGGGGACAAAGAGCAGCATAGGGGCGGAAGAGACCCTATATCTCTTTGCTCACTTCAATGTCACAAAAAGAGGGGAAACCAGCAGTGCCATCACCTTACTGGAAACAGATGGAGGACAGCTGAGCTGTTTGGCACGATTTGCACAGGTGGTATGTCAGGGCAGGAAAGGGGCCTGCTCCCCAGTGACGCAGGACCAGCAGTCCCAGAAGCTGCTCTAACCTCTTCCAGGGCTCAGGGCCAGTCAGGCAGAGCATTACCCAGCCCTGCTTGGCTCCTCTGCCTCCCTCAACTCCACCTCATTCTGTTCACACCACAGAATATAAATTTCCACTAGCTTCCATTTTTCTTACTTTAGCAATAAATAGAAGAGGCATAAAGAAGGATAACCCCCCCACCCTGTCACAAACAAAATTACAAGTCTTACAAAAAATTATGTCAAGCAACATGTCAAGCAATAGGGACTCCTCACACAGCTAGTAATTACAGGACATACTGTACCTTCTGTTCAGACATTACTGCTCCCTCCTCCTCTTGGATGCTTGTTCTTGGCTTGCCATCCTCAGAAGTACTCCAGCTCATCTTCTTCACACTGACAGGCACAGATGTTTTGTTGCCTTCTGTTGTTGGCTTGCTCGTCTCTTCGAAAGATTTCTGATATGCTGTTGATGATAACGTTTGCTCATCAGTACCAGCTGAGATTTGGGTCTTTGTTTTCAGGGCTTCTTTGTCACTTTGTTTTCCCACATCATTTAAAGATTCCTGGATGTAGGATTTAGTTTTTGCCTCTGCTGTGGATTCAGATAGGCTTCCATTTGTTTCTGGCTTCCCTGCTTCTCCTTTGACATATGAGGTAACAGAATCCCTACATTGGTCCGAGCTACAAGAAAAAAAAAAGAATAGACAGCCATTCAGTGCTTAAATCACACGCAGAAGGGCAAAGCACCGAGCCTCTCGCTGAACCTTCCTTCTTAGCACATAAGTTTCAGACAGAGAAAAGGAAAATTTTAAATTCAGCTTGCAAACATCAGTCTATTTAATAGCTTTGTCTTCTGCATCATGGTATTTTTTCAGAAGCAATGAGAATATGGTGAACACTGGAAACAAGGCCAAATCTTTCACGTTATTCCCCTTCCACTTGGCGGGGGGGAGACATAAAAATACACAAAACCTACCATTTTCCTTGTATAATCACAAGATAAATCCCCGAGGCACGAATTCTCCAACGTGCTCTCTAACTGAGGAAGTAATGAAAGTATCTGTTACTGTGCAATCACCAGTAATGACCAAATAATTAATGTTATTCTTCCCCCAGACTACAGCATCTGAATTCCAGATAAGTCATGCCTTTTAAAAAATACTGGTATCTGAAAAGAAAACCTTAGACAGTGCAGAGTTTCAATACTCTAGAAAGCCAAAGGCATGGAAGGTTACTACAAGATAGAAAGCTGACCAGAATTTTGTCCCAGATTAACTACCGGCACGTTTAGCCTGCACTTCTGATGCATGGTTTTCTTCTCTTTTCCATTTTTGCTTGCTTTCAGTTAAGCACTGTGACTGTACACATGAAAGTACTATAGCTATTTGCTGGCATAACTCTTCTAAAAGAGAGCAAATTGAATTAACCTGGTTAGAAATGGATAAGTTATCTTATTGAGGAAGCCCTTTTACTTCTAGAAGTGATCTGTTTTACTAATTTAACACAATATAAAATGCAGAATAACAATGCTTGCCTAACAGAACAGAAATCACATCCATAGTAGATCAAGTGCTTTACAGTCCTGAAAAACAATCAGTTTGCTGAAATCGGTGGCCAAATTCCCACTGGATTCAATAAGAGAGTACCTAATGCTACCTGGACCCTTAAAACATCCCGAGTCAAAGCTGCAACAGATGTAAACTGCTGACAGACAAACGATCACTCTGCAGATAATCACTCTCTGCTGATGTACAGCTCATGCAGACCTGGGTCCTTCAATTAATAATCATGGGAGCCACGTTCAAGACAAAGCCAGGCAGGAGCTCTTCACCCAGTGGGTACTAGTAAGGCTGAACACGGCAACACATATTGTGAATGTTGAAAGCTTAAGTAGCTCCAAGGGGAGGGTGGAAAAGCTCATGCAAGAGAAATGCATTGAGGATAAACATGTAGAAAGCACCCACCCAGTGGGTCATTATGCTGAAAGCAAGGGGAGCCCGGGAAAGCACTGGAGGAAAAGAGTATATACATCCACTCTCCTCCTTCCCTGAGCACCCTCTGCAGTCACTGCTGGGAGGCAACATATGGGACTAGATGGATTTGGTATCACCATTCTTACCTTCTTATGCCTTGTAACTCATCTCTTTAAAAGTCTGGTAAATCAGCATGACTTAACACGCTTGAAGTAAGTGTTATGAAAACAGGGAAAATTGAAAAATTGGCTAATGGAAAAGTAACGACTGAGGGAAGGCAAAGAGATGCAATGAAAAGGATGACTGCTAGAAAAGTACTCAAGAAACAAGAGCAATGTTGTATCCTGGTTTCAGCTAATGTATGTTTTATAGTCCTCAATTCCAGTTACATCTATGCATCACCTAGATTAATTAAAAATGGAAATACACAAGATAAAGAACACAAAAGGTAACATTATCCACTAAACATAATATAAACTAATTCTGAAATACCTATATTAAGAATGAAACCTGATAAATATACATTTTTAAAGACAAATATGCCTGAGGCCAAATCGAGTCAACTGTTACTTTTTCTTTTGAATACATATGCATATATACATATTCCCATAGCCTAGTAGGACAGCGGCCTCAGCACTGCTCCTGGAGGTAAAAGCAGCATGGCAAGGCTTGCTTACACACACACACTCTTTTATACTAAGATGCTCACCTATCATCCAAGCGATCTAGCAGACTACCACCTATTCTGCGTCCTGACGTCGGTGGCTCAGTGACACTTGACGAGTCAGTCTGCCAACCTGTAATTGAAGACATTTCGCGTTCTGCTTGTTGAACACCTTTAAGAATTGACCATACTCTTTCTTCCGTCATCTCCTCAGACTCAGCTCCTTCTTCCAGATGAATGTCCTCAAACAGGGATTTAAACTTTTCTTCCATCATCTCCTCATCAGTACCAGACTTTTCTCTCTCAGGCTGTTCAGTCCTTACTCCTGTTTTACTAGTCTCTTCACTCTGCCTTTGTTTAGCATCTTTCGATATCCCGCCATAACTACCAAGGTACCGCGGAAAATCCTTAAGGTCCACTTCCTCCAACTGGCTCTCGCCTACGGAAATATCTTTAGGTGTTCCTTCTCTAGGCACTGAGAAATCGAGTTTGCTGTCGTCCAGTGAAGTGTCTTCTTCAGTCACCACTGGCGGTGCTGCTGTTGTACCATCTACGTGTCCCTGGGAGGTCACTAACACGTCACTCAGTCTACTGGGAGTTCTAAGGGGTGACTCTAGGCTAGAGGTGTCGCTAAAGAAATCGTCCTGATGGAAAGGGGTGGGTGGCACGAAGCGCAACCCAGTGGGAGTTTCCAGTTCCACTTGAATGGTGGGATAACCTAAGGAAGACAGCACATTTGGACTGACTGGGATGAAGCATGGAGCAACAAATAAGCAAATGTCAAATGATTCATGAATTACTTAAGGTATGAAACGTATGAGGAGGTGCAGGTGTATAAGAACAAATGCAGTTCTGACAGATTTCTTTACTTTGTCCTAAACAGACAGAACAAAAAATGAGTACTGCCAGTGAACAGTATGGTGAAGCCAGTACTTTTGACTATTTTGTATATAGTCTGTGAAGATTTCAGCAATTGTTTTTGCAGCCATTTTAACATTTTCAAGCTATAGCAGATTGCCTTATGAGCATGCAATGAATCAAATGTGGACAAGGGTGGTTGTCCCTTTATATCCAATACAATCTCGTATAGCCATATTGTGTAAATCTTTCCTAGGTTTTTTTTTTTTTAATTTGGAAGTTTAATAAATAGATTTTAAAGACAGAAGTACACCATAATATAGGACAGCCACATTTTTGTCAATAGGCATTATTTCTAAAATAGGTCCATATTTTTAATATACTTTTATATAAAAATATACAATACCAGCAATACAACGCTACTAATATATATTTCCAATTTAACCATAGAGACACAAGAATGGAGTAGTTACCGTGTGAGGAACAGAAATGGATCCTAACGAGGATACTAAAGAATAGTAGATCTAAATACACAGCAGGATAAAAAACTAAACAAGGCAGTTAACAACGGGTAAGAACACAAACACAACAAGGGAGAGCTATATGAATATTTCAGGTACAGTAAAGTTATACAGGTGAGAGGACTGTGGTGAGCAAGGAGATCTTGGTGATCTTGGAGAGTGAGGCGATCTTGGTGACATGGGTACAATCAGATACACTGATCAAATAAACAGAGAAAAGAAAAGAAATATTGATGAAAACATGGGAAAGGCATACAAAAGGATTCAACTGAATATAAACATAAAAATGACAACAAAATCTGAAGTTTGCTTTCCAGCAAATACTAGGTCGGGTAACCTACGAAAGGAAAAAATACATGCCATGGGGTTGACACTGTGCTGCCTGCAAAGGGAGATGCATTAACAGGCTTTGGGTTTTTTTCTTTCCTGAATCAGCTGAGAGAAAGGCAAAGGTGGTCTGGTCTTGGTGAGGAAAGGAAGCTTGAGGAAGGCTCAGAGAAGAGGAGAGACAGAAAGCAACTGCAGAGAAGCGTACTTTTTTATAAACACATTGATGCTACTATTAAAAGGCGCAAGCAACATTTCAAGAGCAACTTTCTTAAAATGTCAACAGAAAATTATTTCTGTAATGCAATGATTCAATGACCAGCAATGCTGCTCAATAATGGAGGTACACTGAGCTTGTACACTCTAAAGGAAAAAAGACCTACTAAAATACGGGGAAAGCTCAATACAGACTTGAACAAATTACAAAAAGCAAAGGAAATGTTATTTACAAAAGAAAAATCTTATTTAAGGAGCTACTTATTAAACACGTGACAAAAATCAAAGTAAAGAATGTAGCAACCCAGTGCCTGTTAACTAACATTTAAAAGAAGAAAAAACAACATTTAGCTTCTTCAACATACTGATAAATAATAAGTATACCTGTGGCAATTCTGTTTTACAAGCAGAACTTCATTTATCCTTTTAATCTGGCTCAAAATTAACCTGCACAATTCTGTTCTCAGTTGGTACAGCTTCCATGTAAAAATTATTACACAATTTTACCCAGTAGTAGACTGAAAAAGGTATTCTCCCATACACTAATAAAACATTTTCCTATTTTTTTACTGCCACTGTAGAAATGGTCCAAGTGAAAAATCATAAAGCAATTGATGTTTACTTGTCTCAAAGAGGCTTGGTAGTGAATTGCACATTAATTTAGTCTATGCAATTACTAAGCACTTCCCCCACCCCCCGCCCCTTTATTCTTCCTTCTTTTTTTTCTTCGAAGAATTCTTAATGTTACTTATCTAGACAGGAAGCCAAGAATATGGCTATTTCCAGGTAACTTGGAAAGCATGCAATATCAAGTACATTAAAAATATACATGGGCAAGCCTCAAAGCACAACTATTGCAGGAGAAAAACATTCAGGTCTTGTCAACTGACACTGAGGCTGGTGGGAATAAGCTCACTCGGGCATATGTTTGTGGGATCCTGGGCTTATTCTTTGAGATATTAACGTGCAACCTATGTATCGTACCATAAGCATGCTTTAGGAGAGGAAAAAGCCTTCACATTAAAACCAATTATTTCTATAGAACTTACTGTCTTTTTTTAAAGTCTAGTTTATACAACATTGTTGTACTATTGGACATGTCACTGAACTAAATAGGACCATGGAATTCAATTACCATCAACAGGATCATGAAAAACGTTATTTTCATCTGCAAAGCTTCTGGTGCCTGAAATATTTCCATAATCAAATATTGGTCCTTCCAACAGGGTCACGATATCTATTCGATTAATTTTTGTCAATACAGAAGTTAAGGCATCAGCTGAAAAACAAAGACGACACGTCAGAAAAAAGTTCAGCATTGCAGAACTGTGTAATCATCTTTCTCAGTTACATTCACATTGCATTAATTATAAGTTGCTGGCACATGTTTCCATCCCAATGCCTTTGGTTCTAGCAAAGCCCATGATTTGTCTAAGCAGTCATTCTGCTGCCTACTTATTCAAGATATACATCTATTAAGAGTCTTCACTCCCCCCCCAAGTATAATTATATTACAACACAAAAGGCGCAAAGAATAAGGTCGGAGAGTTCTTAAAGAACGTATTTACTTACTACTGAAACAAAATATCCTTTTACTGGAGCATAAAAGGAGTGTAAAAATCCTTTTACCGTTCTGTTTCAACGAACAACAGAATAGGTAGCCATGTAGGTAATAATGCGTGGAAGGCTATTCATGCGGTACATCATGAAATCTCATTTACAGTAATCTTGTTGTGAGAACACAGTAATACTGGAAATTACTTTTACGGTGAAAGAGATCAAAGTAGATTCAAATACTGTGAAGAAGTGTGTGGATTAGAGGATGGTAATGAACATCATTGACCTAACACAAAAATCAAAACCTCTTTTTCAATTTGAGCAATTCAAGTGAAATGCACAGATAAAACCAGCAGAAAGAGCGCCGAATCAGTGCCTCCATCGCTCCTCACAGAAGGAGGTTTAGTCTTTTCTTACGACCTGCAATAACGTGAGACTACCTAACTTTTCCAGGCAGCCTATTTCCATGTTTCACGTCCCTTCTGTTGGAAAGTTTTCCCAGATATTTTCTTTACTGGAATTTAAGTTCATTACTTGTCCCATCAATTATGGTTGTGGACAACAGATTCCTTCCTTCTACAGATATACTGAATAAATATGATACATTTCTGAGTTCTGGTAAACTGATTTTTTTTTTCCACCATTGGCTTGTGAAAGACATTAATTATATTTTCTTCCATTTAACCTATTTAGAACCGGTAACAGATGACACAGGCTATAACTTACAAACAACAAAAGTAACTACTTGAACTTACTTGTAGCATTTTTCCCATCTCTGGTAACCCATTTTTTTAACAACATGAAGCTTTGCGCAATAAGAGAATTTGGATTTTCTACTCTGATTTGATTGATTTCATCCACAGAAAAATTCAGTTCTCTTGCAAGTTCTATAGAGACAAAAAAAAAAAAACAAAAAAAACAAACAAGCAAGAAAAGAAAACCATAACAAAAACACCAAACAAAGCACAAATTCCTCAATCATCCTGTCAGGCTTAAAAATATTATCTTTCTTAGATCACACAGATGTCAACAAAACTACCTGACAGCAACTTTACAGATAACGATGAACATGGCTTTGTATACTCATACTTTAATTTCCTAAGACAGACATAATTTTGAATTTCAATCATCCCTGTGAGCTGTTATCATACTTATACCCAGTAAGCCACTTAAACGTCATGAAAAAAAGCTCCCTGGAGACTCCTTCATCAACGCTAATTTATAAAATCTGTTTTTTTCTGGTGACTGTTACTCTTTTGTGAGCTTTCTGTGCAGCTCAGCACGGGTGCTGTTGTCACCTACACGCAGGGAGAGCTGGTGACTGCAGTTGTAAGCCCGCGAAGGGCCAGCTCTGCCCATCCATCAGCATATGCAGGTACGGCGGGCATACAGTTAGGCACCACTCCCCCCCACCCCCCAGCAGTGACTTGCTGGGGCACTGCTGGGCCCCTGCCAGCTCCAGGGCTTTGGGGAAACCGCTGTCCAGATAGAGAGGCAGCCCTGAGCCCGAGTAGATAGATCCTCTCAGTGCCCTGGGTGAACGTCTTGAGAGGAGAGCCATTTTAGCTATTTTCCTTATGAGTTTCTATTTGATTTCTTGCAAGACCATGGGATAATTCTTCACAGCTATTTCCTATCAGGTGCCTTTGCCCAGCAACACGTTGCATATTTTGGGAGGCTGGGCTCACTGTGAATTCAGGAGAGTCTGATGCGGCCTTGCTGCAGCTTTTGGAATAAGACTACCTGAAAATGTAACAGCAAAGGCTAATTTCAATATTAAAGCAGAAAAGCTTACCTGTCCAGCTAAGTCCTAGGTGATCGGCTACAATTGCCATCCTTATATCTGTCCGTTCACATGGACTCTGTGGACCTGTGATTTACAATTTCTCGATTAAAAAGGTTTTGCGGAGAAAACCACAATACCGGACAATAGCTTATTATAAATAATAGCTTTAATTTGACTAAGTTGCCAGTGCTTATATTGTTTACTAGAATGGTGGTGTGTCCTAATAACCTGCCAAAGCAAATTTTTTCACAGCTCTTACATTTTCACCTGCGTAAAGCCAAATGTCAAACTACATGATGTCGTGTAATGAAACCAAACATGCTGACAATCTAGCTGTTAGACTGTACACAAGTTGTACAATTACTGGTGGAAACCACCAAGACCAGATTAACATCTATTTTATCTACTTTGACAGAATGAATTTGCTGTCACAAAAGAAATCTTTCCGTTTCTGAGTTACATCAACTTTCGAGTTACATGAATGTCTTTGGCATGCTTCCCTAGCTTTCTACAGTACAGGATTTGTTTAAAGGAAGAAAGAAGAGTATAAGACAGCACATACAGATGACGATGACAGAATGAAAACTACAGTTAAGTCACTCCACAGGCAATCACAACAGTTCATGCACTAGGATCAACAAGTTGAAAGTTTTACAAACTAGGCTTGATCTCCACGAGGTGAGCCATGAGAGCTCCAGAAACCTGACTGCCTTCATTCTCACCAGTCCTCTTACTCCTCCTCCTCTCACTGTCGGCCTTTTCAATCTTTGATTTTATAGATGCTGCCTCTGTTCTCATGTCTCTAGCAGACTTCGATGTAATGGAAGGCTGGTAAACTTGAGTAGCTTCTGATAAGGATGTGTTCCTTGATGTACTGTCTTCTTCATCATCAGAGACCTCTGACTGCATCTTTTTCTCTTCATCAGACAGACGATCCACAAGCTTTAATGTCTCACCACTAATTCCCTTAAAATATTCAATAGAATGTTTACATACCTCCCTAAGCTGATTTTTCCTTACTTTAACTGTTGTCATGGTGACGGAGGTAGATCTTACCTTTACTGGTAATTTAGAAGGAAGCTGTTTTGACTTTTCTTTCTCTACCTGCTCTTGTTTTGGCAGGGCTGGAGTTCTTCTAGCTAGATTACTCCTATGTGTATTTTTTACAGGAATCCTAGACCTTGCTTCTAGGCATGGAGAAGAATTATTTTGTTTTGCTTTGTCAGGCTTGCTAGCCCCTTTCACTTTACTCCCTGTATTGCTTTGGAGATTATTTTGTGAAAAGACTTCTTTCACTGAGCTGGCCTTTACAGGAAGCTTTGATTTTCCTCTAGCCCCTACCAACTCTGTTGACTTTTGCTGCTCTCCGTGTGGTTTTTGCTTATCTCTCACTCTGTGTCCTTGTGTTGTCCCTGTACCTTTTCCTGAAGTGCTTTTTGCTTGATTAGCTTTCTGTAGGGAACATTTCGGTTCCAAATGTTCTTTTAGCACTACATTACAGGTAATATCATCTGTAGGGACAGCAGATGAATCCAAATTGTTGTTGTTATTAAAATTATCTTTTGGAAAATCAGTGTTTTCTGTTTGCCTACAGCTTGTCTGGCTAGAAGCTGAACTCGCAATCACTGCTACAGTTTCATTTTCTAATCCCTGACCACTTGGCATCACAGCTTCTATCTTATCTGTCACTTCGCCAGGGCCATCTTTCTTCAGAGTCATGGTGGAAGCAGAAATTCCCATTTTAATTGGTGTGCGCAATTTGGGATCAACTTTAGAAGCGTTTACCGCTGCCGATGATTTTTCCAGTGAGTTACTACCAAGTGTTTGTTCCATGCAATCTCCACTGGCCTGGATGATGGGCTTATGTTCAACTGCTGTTGTTTCTACTGGTCTCTCTAGGTTTGTTTCTACAGTGTTGTCCCCTGCCTGTGGCTGTGTGATGGCAGTGACTGTACTTTTATCCCCTTCCCCCTTGTCCCCTGACTTCCCTTCAGAAGTATGCTCACCAATCTGAAAAAATTGGAGTCTTTCTTCAACAAAATCCCTCTTGCTCATGTCAATTGCACCACTGCGAGTCATCTCAAACATCTTCCCTTCGTGAAATGGGAAGGGGTTGGGCTCGCTAGTTGGCGTACTTTCATCTGTTGGAGTTCTGGCTGGAGTTGTATCAGGTGTTGTTGCTTGAGATCTGTCTTCCACTGCCAGACCAAATGGCTTAGCCTCATCATCCCTTGATTTTGTCTCAAACACTTCATCGTCACCTCGGTTATTGGACCATGGATCAAAATCTAAACTCTTGGTGGCCACCGTTTTGAAAGGTGTTGCAAATTCTTCATCTACTTTGTAACTGAAATATGTATCAGGGAATACAGTCCTGTCAGGGTGTCTGCCTTCCAAAGTGAAAAACTGTGCTCCTGACTTCTGTTCGCTCTTATCTCCGGCTTTTTCAGAAGCTGGACCCTTGGAAGGTGCCTTGTCTTCTTCAGGGCCTACCTTGCCTTCCTCCTCAATGACTTCAAGCTTACTTTGGCTAAAGCAGCGATCAGTCTGCTTTAGAATGCCTTCTGTAGTCCATACGTCCTTTTTGGTTTCAACTGCTGGACCTGCAAGTTTAGAATCACTCTCAGTTAAACCATCATCTTCATCTTGCAAATCATAACCGTCAAGAGAGTCAATCTCGGTCGCATCGGTATCATGGGAGAATTCTGCAGTGGTTGCTATGGAACACTCTGTGACAGACTGGTCATTGTTATTCCCATTTTGCACTACATCATTCTGAGGTGAATCAAGCCCAATGTCAAACTCATTAGGTTTCCCAGAAGTGGGATGTCCTAACTCTTTCTGTTTCTCAATCTTTTCAGGGGCTCTGGGTTTGGAGCTTTCTTTCTGGTCATCTTCCAGTTCTTTCAGTTTGAACGTATACTTTTTAAGTGGAACAGGTTGATAGAGAGACTCGTCGTCACTGGAGTCACTGACATCGGCTCCCGGTGGCACAGGAGATGGCGGCTGTACTCTTATGACAGGTTCAGCCAGTTGGCATTTGTCATGGTCATCTTGCAAGTTCACTTCTGTCATCTCAGTTTCACTCCCAGTGGAATAGTGAGGCTTCTTTTCTGACTCGCCTTGATCTGCATCCAGTGGTGGAGGAGGAGGGAATTCAATATAAGCAACTCTGTTACCTTTGGGTCTTTTGTTAGAGTCCTTATGTATATGATTAGGTAACGCTTTGTCAATCTGCGGTTCCTCAACCTCTGCCTGTTTTACGGATGTTGACTTAGCCTCTGCTTCTTCCTCTGATTCCTCAGATACCTCAGGTATAGGACTGGGTTTGCCTGGGATATAAGCTATTAGTGAGTCGGGTGTTTTAGACGTAAACTCGTAACTCACTTCCTCTGAACTTGGTGTTTCTGGTGTTAAAGGGCTTTTACCAGAGCTATCTATAAAGGACACTTGTTCTAGTGTGTCATCTTCTGGACTACCTTGCGGAGAAGGAGGTTGTTTTTGCTGTCTAGCTGTGTAAAATGTCCCCCTTGTCTCTTGTACTGTCTTACTCTCCTGACTGACAATTTTCTTTATATTTCCTTGTTGCACCTCTTTCTCATATTGCTTTCCTACTTGAACAAAACTGACATAAACAGGTAAGGTCTTAATTTCTTTTACTCCCTCCGTGCTTACTAGCGGTGCAACTTTATCCAAGTAATCACTAGCACCGGGGTCAACTAACTCACTCGAAGGAAATTCCTTTCCTGGACTACATTCTAAAGAGTCTGGTGATTTGCTAGGAGATAGCTCCGTTTCCTCAACAGGAGGGCTTAGACCTATCGAGCTCTGCTGCTTGGTAACCTTTCTGATTTCTGAATGCTTTACTTTTTCATCTTCCACATAATCAATCTGCCTCTCAACTTTCTCCTTAATCACAGCTGATTGGGATACTTTAGCTGAAAGTTCATAGACACCATCAAGCGTGGTTCTCTTCTCCTCAACAATTCTGACTGGAATATGGGACACAGCAATGTCTTCTTTCCTTTTGCATATTTTATCAGCCACTTCACCATTACGTTCCCCCTCCCTGACAACAAATTCTCTGTATAAAACCCTTTTTGAGGGAGATTTTACAGTCACTTCCTTCACTTCTTCTGTATGAATTCCATTTGCTGCCAGTTTGTGCTCTGTCACAGTGATAAATTCACTTTTTCTGTCAGTTTTCGCTTCAGCACGATCAACATGGTTTTCTTTTACTGTATCTGGAACCAGTACATGTGAAAGTTTTTCTTTCTGTGTTTTATGATTAGAAGTTCCAGGACTTTCCCACGTCCTGTAGATTTTTTTGTCCCAGTGTCCCTTCATTGTTGAGTCTGAGCCATATGCCAGGTCTTTGGCCTGCGGTTCCGAAAAGTATTCTGGCACGCCTTTACTTGTCTCAGGTCTTTGTTTTTGTGTGTCTGAACCACGAAAGTCTTCAATAGCTTTCCCTTTACCTGGAACAAAATCTTCCCGTGTTTTCACCTCTTTCTGTAAAGCTGTGCTCCCATCAACGAGCTCTACTTGCTTCGCATGTTTCTCTCTGGAATAAAACTGGTACACTGGTAACTTACTTTCTTGCAATTTCTTTACTGGAATTTTGGACTGACCATCCAGCTTTTTTTCTTCTTGAGTTAAGTCCTTACTCCTGGGACTTATACTTTGTTCAAATTTAAGCCTAATGGAACTGAGCTTTGATTGCTTGAGCTGAAATCCAGCCTGTGAAACCTCAGGTACTCCAGTCTGCTGAGCACTTCCTTTGTGTTCCATAGTTTGTTTAGAGTCCTCTGCAGGTTGCACAAATATCCTTTTTTCAGGACTGCTGGGCAAGCTGGACGCTTTTCTTTCATCCACCTTGGGAAAGCATTTCCCATCATGTGCATACTGCTTCGCCTTACTCCATTCGTCACCGGACGATGGTAATTCAGAGAGCAGAACTTTCTCAGGGCTGCTGCTGGCAGAGCTCTGGCTAGAATGTATTTCTTTGCCATTTTTTTTATGCTGCTTTTTCTCCGGAGACTGTAGCTCATCATTCAACTTCTCTGTTTTATCCCGAAAAAACTGTGATACTTCAGTCAGTTTTTCTTCTGCCTCCTTAACAGTCCTGTCCACCCTGTCTTCGTATATCAACTTTTCTCTACCTCTGTCTAATCTGTCCTCAGTAAAGCGCATCCACATTGCGTGTTTTGGACTACTAACATCTCCAGTGTAGTGCAACACTGTCACTTTATCATAATGATCATCCTTAGACATTTTACCTACACCATTTTCAGATACATCTTTATAGATTTTGGAGAGAATCTCTTTTTTAGGGGCAGTAGCTATTTTTTCTCTGCATCGTTTATCAGACCCCTGTAACTCTGAACTAAGGGGTAGAGCATGGTCAGTAACTGACTCCTCAGTATCAGAATGAGACACATCTAGCTTTTCTGAAAGAAGCATTTTCTCAGCAAACCTGTAAGACTCCCCTCTTAGTTCTGACAACTCATCATCATGGTATTCTATTGAGTGCTGACTCAAAAGCTTCAGTGTTTTGTAAGAGTCATCAGACATGAGTTGCGCAGAACTAGGGCGACTGTCTTCTTCCTGGGACACGGGAGTGTTAACTCTAGAGGATTCCAGATAAGAAGGAAGTGACTCTTCGGCCGTGAGCTCTTCTTCTTCTTGCTGACCTTGTTCGTCTGAACAAGGAAAAGCATCATGTTTTTCCAACTCTTTTAAGTTAATATCTCCCCGAGGTAAGTCTTTCTGATATACATACATTTCTTTTTCTGGATGCTTTTTTGTTTCTCTAATAATGACTTCAGTAGGTTCAGCCTGATTACCTTTTTCAATATGGACCTCTATTATTCGCTCCAGTTTGGGTTTCATTTTGCTGTCCTTCTCTGCATGTTGGGGTGAAGTTTCAGTAGACTTGCTAACATCGGATGTTACTGATGATTTATGTTCAAACAGACCTGCCAGTTCTTTGGAAGGGTCACGTCCAGACTGAAAGGCTTTCATTATGTCATGAACAGACATTGTTTCCTCGATTCTTTCAGACGTGCTTTCAGTGCACGGAGGTTTATGATAAACCATCCTAGTCGTCGTAGTGATATGAGTTTCTTCTTTTACTCGGACACCTTTACTAAGGACACACTTGTGGTCATCTTCTTCACTGCCGCTGGCTTTCATTTGAAAAGCTTTAACCTTCTCTTTAATAGATCCAGCGGGTTTTTGCTCCAGCTCCATAAGCGTAGGAGCAGGTTTCGAGGCCGGTAGCTCCTCTGCTTTCTGCTCTGGAATTTCTTCAGATGACGGTTCATAGCTGCGGATAACGTGAACTACTTCAGTTCTTGTTTCTGTAATGACGGGAGGGATGGGTACATCATGGAAAAGTGGTTTTGGCCCTGTGCTTTCAGCACTTTGTGGGGCAGAAGGTGTCTTTTCACTCCTCGTTTCAAAGCCACTGTCAGATAAGGGACTTTTATCTTGGTCGTGTTGAGAAAAGTCATCTGGAGACTCTAAAATAGTATCTGTTCCAAAAAAGGAATCTGCAATTTTACATAACTCCTTTTCTGATGTTGAAGGCCTCATAGAGGCTGGAGGCATTTTAAGTTTATGTTCCTGCAAAGCAATAGCTGGTTTTAAAATGCGTTTTTGTCTCTCTTCACCTTCTTTTTTCCCCTCTTCAAACTTGTACTTTATGTTTGTTAATGAACTGCTACCGATATCATTTGCTAAGTAATCAATAACTTTTGACAAGTTATAATCCTTTTCCGACATGGTTTTAGTTTTAATTTGGACCTTCTCTGGAACAGATATAGGAGGGCTTGTCAGAGCTTGCTGTCTCGCTTCATCAATCTCCTCTGTACTGAACTCTACCCAGTCATCCTCAGACAGGTGTCCTTGATCACTTTTGGATACTTTAGCCGACCCTTTACTTTCTAAACACACATCTTTTTTCAGAATCTCACTAACTTTTACTAAGTCCTCTTTTACTTTCTCAACAATTTTAAAGGGCTCTTCATCATCAATTCTACCCTCTTTCGGTATCTCAGGTTGGAACGGTTTGTCCTCTGCGACATCGGTCTGCAATATTGCAGTCATTCTTATTAGATCCTCCTTCATTTCAGCAACATCTTTCAGTATCTCCTGACTGGAGGATAAAGATGATGGTGTGGACAATTTGAGAGCAGAGGGTGCTAAAAACAAGGATGATTTTACTGGAGATGAAGTTCGATTAAAGGGAGGCTGCGTGCGTGCCTCTGTAGTCAATGTTTTAATAGGTGACAGTAACGCAGCAGCTGATTTTGTAAGAGAAGACGACTCTGGGAGCTTCTTTAATGCTGGTTCAGACAAAACATTGACTACAGAATATACCGGCACTGTTATTGTTGATGAAGTTACTGATGAGGTAGTTGCAGATATTGACCCAAGGGCTGTGTACAAAGCACCTGCAGGAGGAGTTCTTATTGACTGGAAAGCTGATGGTGCTGAAGACACAAATGACCTGAGTGGAGAAAATGATATTGTTGTAGCTGTTGAAAACACTCTCTCAGCCGTGTCAGCAACTGCGTTAGCGGCACAACTTGCAGAATGTGCAGCTGCAGCGATCTTGTCTTGAAAAACAGCTGCAGCTTTGGATCCATTTATTAAATTGGCAGAAGATGGGTATTTCAGAGGTGACACAGAACCATTAAGCAATGGTACATCTGTGTGCCCAGCTACATGTTTTGCTGGCGACGAGAGAGACGAGGCCATCATGACTTTAGAGGATGAAACAGCGTCAACTGCTGACTTAGCAGGTGACACCACTGACTTTAGAGGGGACGATAAAAGTGAAGATGCTGATGTGATGACCGATTTAAGTGGCAAACTTGAAGAGTACATGTTAATGTTGGATTTGGGGGATGCTGGAGGCGTCATGGTTATGGACGATCTCTCCAAGAGAGACCCTGCTGTAGTCACTGGAGATGTCCGAGAGGGGAATGTGGTAGTGGACGCCAGCCCTTTTAGACTAGCAGCTTCTGTGACTGCGGGAGCTCTGACGAAAGAGCCTGAAGTAACCTGCATATTGTATGGAGGCTGTGATACCACAGTTTTTATTGGTGAAGAGATTGTCCGAAATGATCTAATCGGAGATGCTACATCGCTAACAGATTTAACTGAAGATGTGGTAGAAGCTCCTAATGTGGATTTGATTGGAGAAGCAGAAGAAACAGACCATATTGATTTTAATGGGGAAGCTGTAGGAGTGTTAGAGGAAGAGCTTGATAAGGAAGTGAAGCCTGATTTGGTTTGCCCAGGCACTGTAATTGGAGCTGTTGTCCATGACTGATATGGCCGTGTTGAAAAGAATGGCTTGTATGAGTAAGTAGCAGGTAGGGATCTTGTCGCTCCTGCACTCCGTTCAACTGTTTCTTAAATTGTTAAATTAAAATCAAACATAAAATCAACAAAAATGATTGAAAAACAGAGAGACCAGAGAAGAAAATTGGTCAGTAAACGTTGTAATATTACAAAAAGCAAGTACAATTGTTTGCATGGTTAGGATGAAGGAGGCAAAAGAAGATTTAAGAAGAAAAGAAAAAAAAGGAATAAGCCGTATACTGATGACTGGTCCAAACCAAAAAGCAACATGAGATGAAAGACAGAAAGCACATAGCAACCAAATCTGCAAACAATGAAGAACAGAAAACACAAAGAAGGAATCCATAAGGTAAAAATAAAAACACATCAAAATTTCTTCTCTTACTTCCTATTGACTTTCTGATGTGCTACTTCTGAAATATTGGTACCAGTTCTATTTTGCCTGTTTAGGTATGTCTCTGCTTTGTGCAACTGTTAGAATTATCCTTTTAATAATTTCTGTTGTTCTATTCAGATATTGAACCTATACAAAATATAAACTTGTGCAAAATGACATTAGATCGCTAAAGTCTTTTTTTAAACCACTCAGAAGTATTTCATGCAGAACCCAAAATTCCTTTAAGTGACAGGCAATTGATGTGCAAACTGTGAAGCAACTGGAATAAATTCAAACCTATATCTCCCATGCACAATTCGGATATGCTTCACACTCACAAAGCCAATAAGAGCAAGAGCTTTTCTGAGTCAATATTTTTTCAAAAATAATAAAAAGAAAGAAAGAAAAGGAACTTTTGTACTTGTTTCTCATGCGATATTCCTTTTGTTTGGTACAAACTAAAGTAAAACTTTACATGAAATGGTTTTAAGAAGCATGTGTCATACATGAAATATGGAAAGTATGATATATGATAAACGTGAGCAAGCAAAGCAACTGAATCAGTTTTTATTCATGCACAATATATCATGTCAAAACAAGCACACAGATTAATACATTTGTATGCTGTATTAAGCACAAATATATAAACCCTACAAAATCATTTCACAAGAGGCCATTGAAAGAAGAGTACACTTTTTCTACAAGATGTAGTGTCTTGGTACCTTTTGAGGAGATTTCTTGTATCAGCTCAAAGACAGACCTGTTCAACTTTACATTTCTCAAAAGGTAACATTAGAAAAGCAGTCAAAGAACAATATATTATGCAAAAACTTCCTGGCAAGGACAAACCTGTTAACTGTGATCATCCCCCAGAACACTCAGCTTATTCATAGGCATTTCGAACAAAATCATCATCAACCACATTTTGCATCACAGGAGGTACTCATGCCAGAAGACAGTATTTCTGGGAATCCCATTACAGCATACATATCCTCTGATACAGCAGTAACATTCAGAGAGTTGACACAAAGTAACTTAGAGGGCTTTTTTTTTTTCTTTAAAGTTGGAGTTAGAAATGGAACTAAAATATCCAAACACCTTATTTCAACACACCGTTCTCTGAAGTTATATTAATAATTTGTCAAACCTGCTTGATCTGTCTTATAGACAGACAGTAACTCACAGTGAAAGAAGCTTAACAAGTCTAATACTAAACTGTTAAACTTAAAGCACATGCACTCTTATAGAATAGTGAATATTCAGTATACCACAGGTCCATATCCTGCAAGGAGAAATGTGCCGGTCCTTTAGAAGCCAATCGAAGCCCAGAAGGTAATGTGGATGGCTGGTGATACTGCAGTATGAGAACATTTAGGTTGAAGAGAGCTTGAATACTAGGCCTGACTGGCACAGCCTATGTCAAGAAACATCCATTTTTCCTTGCAATTTTATTTTTAAGCACAGACATACTTCTTTTTTTCCCCCAAAGAAGAAAACATTGTGTACTTCATTAAATGAGC
This sequence comes from Charadrius vociferus, assembly GCF_000708025.1. Classification (NCBI taxonomy): domain Eukaryota; kingdom Metazoa; phylum Chordata; class Aves; order Charadriiformes; family Charadriidae; genus Charadrius; species Charadrius vociferus. Next base: position 1,555,575 of record NW_009649467.1, on the reverse strand, counting down.
TAGGCTTTATTATGAAGATTAATTAGCAGCAGCTGCTAACATTCACCAAAAGTTCATACAGTCCCAAGTCCAAGAAAAAAAAAAAAAGCACACAACAAAATCATTCTGAAAAGAACTAACAGAAAAACAACTTGTTCAGCAGTTTGTGTTTGGAAAGGCTTTTAGAGGGACCCCACTGTGCTGTGATGAGCCAGTCTATCACAACTGGCTCGTGAGGCAATCAAACCAACAGGGCCCCCCCCTTAACTGCTCTTTCTCTTGGTAAATCGCGGATTCAGACATGTTTAAGGTGCTTTTTCTGTGCTCCTTATTGCAGTTGAGAAGAAGAGGCGGTACAAAGAAAATTGAGTAATTTACCAGTGTGTGCAGCTATGACATAACTCAAACAGCAGGGAACTGGGCAATTTTACTATTTTGAAATAGCAAAGAAATCCCTACAACCATGCAAGGCTTTAGAGTCAGATAATATCCTAAAGAGTGGGTTTATATAACAGCCCTTTTTGGCTACTGGACGCTCTTGGCCTTAACAGTTTCCATCACTCTGCATCCAAGATTTTATCACAAAACAGATGTTAGTTACTACCTTCTGTGCACTAAACTATACCTCTTTGCTTGCAGCTGGTAATTGAAAGCGCTGAGTGAACCCATACTAGCGGCCCCAGCTCAGCCCTGCTCCTCTTCAGCTGCAACCAAACAGCCAGGACTGAGCAGGTTTAACCACTGCAGCCGTCCTCTTCTGCGGGGACCTCACGGCTGGGAAGAGCAAAGGGGCCCTTTGGTCCCTTACCCTGAGCAGGGGTAAGGACAGGGAGACAGGGGAACATCTCACCTGCCTTGCTCTCTTCTGCGCCGGCACTGGCAGAGCTGCAGAGGAAAAAAATCTGTATGCTTGCACGTGCACGCACGCGCTTGTGTGAGTAAACCAGAACGACCCCTGCTACTACCAAAACTGCAGGAGCTGTGCCATCGAATTCACTGGAAATTGGCGGAGGCTCATCACTCACACCCAATCACTGGAGCAAACACCCTGTGGTGTAGAGCAGCCACAGCAGCAGGCCTGGCTCTGTCTTGGGTAGTGTGTGCTCTCTGGAAGAGCTACACCTCCAAGATCCCATCCTCCTCTCGCGCCAGCATGGTGCAGGTGGTAGTGACAGTGGCTGACTACATGCTACATGTGCACAGGAGGTGGTACTCAGTCTGATGGCCAAAACACTATCTACAACCTTGCCTGGCAAACACAATAAATTTTGTAGCTCACAGCCTTAAGTAGTAACCATTGCCAAAACGGATAGAATAGTTAAAGAATGGTCAGGAACTTCTACGGTGTTAACCCATCTGTTTTTGAGTACAAGTCAAGCAGGCTTAAGTTTTTTCCCCTCCAACTTTTTGCAAATGAGACGTAATGGACCTTTGGTGAATAAATTAGACTACTTTTTTTTTTTTTCTTCCCCAATGAGGCCTGAAAAACTAATTGTAAGCAACATACACGGTTGTCAAACTCCTTTCAAGCAGCTCCCTTTTCCCTCTCTCTCAGTTCCCATCGAGCCTTTGACGATACCTTAACAGTCCATCAAGATGTTTCAGCAGATCTGATAGCTTCTTCAGATGTTATATGCTTGAAGTCTTCTCCCAGGCCTGAGAAGTGTAACGTATTCTGGGCCACATCCGATCCAAAGAAGCCACAGATCTTATAGGATAATTAAACAGCAGCCATCCAGTGGGAACTCCCAAAACCCGATGAAGTTTGTCTATGGATTTTATGAAATTATATCAAAGGGTCTGTTGCAGGGTAGCAACTGAGAAGTCACGAAGGGCAAAAAAGGCAAGAAAAAGCCTGGGAATGGGGGACAATAGCAGTCACCCTCAGACAGGAGAGGTGAGGGAAGAAAAGCTAAGCCAAATACATTCTTGTATTTAATGGGGAAGGAAAGGAATGCCACAGGTCTGGTCAAGGGGAACATAAGTTTAAGAGAAAACAATGTGTGGTGCCAGGGAATAAAAAGCATCTGTGGGGAACAGAGGAGAAAAGGAAGGGGAGGAGAAAGAAGAGGGAAAATATAAAATATGAGCGAGTCCATTTTGGCTAAGCATCTAAACATTTAAGTGCTCATCTGAATGGCATTCTCCAGCTTTGCTGAACTTTTGCATACCACTTCTACAGCAGCTTTCTCTAATCTTTTAAAGGGAAGAGGAGCAGACTCTTTGAAATCAATTTGCAATCCTACTCCTCTGGACCTACATGGCACTTTTGAAAAACGATATATTTTTACTTAACTAACACATATCATTTGCCAGTCAGGATTTTTCAAGCTCTCACAACGCAAGAGTTCACAGACCATCCAAGAGTTTTGTTTTAGACAGGTGTGTTTTTTTCTTTTTTTCCAAAGTGACACCAAATACAACGTTTATAGAAAAAATGTCTCTTCTTATGAAAAATCATGTATATATGGTTTAGTACTTTGGTAAGAGCAACTCACTCATTCCAGGCTCAGTCAGATAGCTGTAGCGCTTACGTAAAGCAAGGGAGACAAAGTTCTGGCGCCGGTCAGCTTTCTCTGTCTGCAATAAAACATAATACTGTTTAGTGCCTTTAGTATCGCTGTCCCCCCTTTGAACAGAGCAACCATCAAACCTCAGCATGATGGGCCGCATTTTGCGGTACGCATCCCCACAAGGGAGAACGGATATTTCCGTTCAGCTTCAGGAAGACATGCTGAAGCCAAATTTGGGGAAGCAGGCAGGGAATGGACAGGGCCGGTCTCCATTCCTGTCTGCCATGTAATGAGTGTCAGGCACTGTGGAGCAGGGAGCGTGGCTATCGGAGGTGGCAGAAACCTGCTGTGAATGACTACCATTCTGGAGCAAGCAGGGAAGGGACTGCAACCCTAAGAGATCACCCCGTGGGTTCATTCCTG
>NW_009649467.1:1541224-1552622 GCF_000708025.1 Charadrius vociferus | reverse complement strand
CTCTGCTTATGAGGTGGCAGAGCTTAGATAGCAGAGCAGATGGAGCTCATGATCCTGCCTTGATGTATCTCAATACTATGTTGTCCCATTATCACTTAATAAACTGTTTCAGAGTACTAGAAATGGTATGATACTATTCATTCTCTGTAAAATAAACCACCTTTGTCTAAAAACAGGAGATCAACACAGAAGACTACAGATACAGACATAAAACATTCATAAGAGTACAACTTAGACCGATCAAGTATTTCTCCCCAAATTAATTTGTCCTGAAAGCACATACACCACAATGTACACTGGCTTTAAAGTGAATACATTAAGGACAAAAAAGGCATGGGAGGGGATTTTTTTAATAGGCACAAAATGCAAAGATGCAGATTAGAAAGCAGACTGCTATTGCTAACTAATAAATTGCATCGTAAATAGCTGCATTCAGTGGCATAGCTGCTACTGTGATGTCTTAAATATTAGAAGTCCTTCAGAGATCAGCTGACTTGATTATATGGCTAAAAATATGGTTTGTTTAGAAAGAAAACTATTGTTATAGCTATATAATAGCTCACTGGGAACAAATCCTGTGGAGACAAACTGATGCGGTTGCTATTATTATTTTTTAACATGTAAAGAGTGTTTTGGTTGGGCTTTTTTATTATTATTTCAATCAGCAGGTGGCTACTGCTATTTATTTGCCACCAGGAAGAGAAGAAATCTTTGCTGCTATGTAAAAGGGATACATCTATGTAGTTTCTTTTCTAAGGTGATCTCTATTACTATCTCTAATGCGTAAAACCCACTCAATTTCCTGACAATCTAATGTTGCAGTTTCCAGCAATCAGTGGATTTTTAAGCTGCAAATATGAGGTTAATTTGAAAATAGATTCGTACACAATATTTTAAAATTGCTCTTAGCTATTTTGCTTTTTCAGAAGAATCCAGTTTATTTTCAGAAATAAAATATTGTAGGCCGCTATTGTGGTCTCAGCAATACTTCTTTCCTTCCCAGAAATACAAGTTACCAATGTACTGGCAGTATCGCTCCAAGAGTTAAAATCATATCCACAAAACTCTTTTTGATTTTGCCAAAAATGGAATTGGTCTGAATTTTATAATTATATCCTTTTTCAGAAGAAAATAAGTTAAATTTTAGACTGCTATTATTCAATACTTGGTTTAATTTCATAATATATAATCATGTTATTTCCACATTTGTGCACTTCTGCTGTTTTGCAACAGACTATCAGATGTTGAGGATATGGTTATTCTGTAGGTGTCATTTCGATGCCATAGTTAAAAATAGTTGTTTGTTTTTCTATAACATATTACTTTTCTTCACTAAATCTGAAGGAAATAAAAACAGAAGACAGTGTTTATATTACCTCATCATCTTGATCTGACTCTGTTTCCTTTTGGTCCCAAGATGCATTGCAGAGACAAGGAATATTATAATGGACAGCAGGGAAAAGAATATCAGGATATGAAAAGGACCAAATTGGGAGCACAAAATGCAAGCTGATTTATAAGGCAAAGCAAATCCAAAATGTCAACACAAAAGAAAAAAAAAATCTCACATCCAATGCAAATCAACACGTGACATTACTGAAAGCATAAACCTATGACTTGCAGGCTGAAGCATGAGCTGTAAACAGAATCATAAAAATTATAGGAACTTGACACCACAGTAACAAGAGACTTTAAAAGCGTTCTACATACAGGAAAACCAATAAAACAGAAATTTAAAAAGCCTTTATCATATTCCAAAGCATTCTCATTACTGGCATTTCACAGGGTTTCTTTATCGCTAGCAGGAAAAAAAAGACAAAAACTAAAGGAGCAAAAACAAAACCAAACCAACCCTAAGGAAAATGTTTACTTTTTCTAACAAATACCTTTTTGTGTGCTGGCAGAGTGATATTCAAGTTGCAAACAGCTGCTTGTGGCAGTCCTTTTGTAGTCTTTGGTTCTTTCAAAAATGATAGTCGACCACAAGGTTCCTGGCTGGTGTCTCTTACCTAGAAAAGAAATTTTAGTACAGTGTAGTAATACGTAGTAATTCAGATACCTGGAGGAGGTTTCTGGAGAGCTGCTCAGAATTTCTTTCCACACAAAGCTATCTAATGGGTAAAGACCAATGTCACTGAGCTGGAGCTCAGCCTGAGGTGCTGAAGGAGAAAATGTGGTAACATGAAAGAGTTAGATCAGCCTGAAGCTCTCTGATGGTAAATCCCTTGAAAACAAGATGTTGAATGAATCCAACAAGAGTCTCTTATACTGGGATAATACTGAGAGTCATTTTCTGCTCACCTTCATTTTTTTCTGCCGTGTTTTGCACTTGTCCTCACCAAAATATTTAAAAACTTATTTTGCATGGCAGCTATGATAAGGCTAAAGAAATTGAGCATCCATTCATGGTAATTTAGAGATGAACAGTCTTTGCACGTTGTTTTGGAGGCTGTTCTGCTGTACAGTATGTTTCTGAATGCATCTTCTTTGCTTAGTCCCTGGGAAATAGTGATCTACTGGCAGTATTCTGGAGGTCTAACTTGAGATATGGTTTTAATAGAAGGCTGTGAACCCGTATCATGGGTATTCTGGTCCCAGCTCTGCCAGCAGCTCTTTTGTGGCTTCATGCAAAGCATCCCCTCCATGTTATTTACATATTAAACAATGACACTTACATCCTCGAGGCAAGTTAGTCCTATCGGGCTGAAAAAGTGTAATCACTGGGGAGGGGGTGGGGGGAATCCCAAACATCAGCAGAAATATTTGGCTTGTTTTGCTTTTACCTTGATAGAGAAGGGCAGTCTGTTTTCTTTGAAAGCATAAAAATTAAAAACAAGCTGCTGTCCTCCTTTAGTCAAAGGGGCCAGATTTCCATAGCAGTCAACGTAAATAGGTTTTCCTTCCAGAACCTATCAAAGCAATAAATAGAAGTCAATAAAACCTCTTTTCATAGTAGATCCATGCACATAAGTATATCTTGACTTCCCCCGTCACAGTTCCCGAATTTAGCACAAGTCCCCACTCAGATTAAATTCAACCACAAATTAGAACATCACTGTGCATTATGGCAAGGTATTATGAGTGCAGGCAGTTTGGGAAATGGTGAGCTATGTGAGTGGCTTTTCTGGAGTAAGACTGCGTAGATTTCCTTCAAGAAACTGTGGGTTGGCGACTACATATTCACCACAAACCAGCCCTACTCGTGATTGTGTGCCTGTGGAGCCACTAAGAAGGAATTCCTGGTCAGTCGTCTGAAAAGCCCAACCAGGACTACTCGACAGCAGTGCATGCAAAACCCACTGCAGACTGGCCTGGGACATCCATTTGGAGACAGGTCCTCGTGCTCCCCTCGCCTTGTCCGTTTTGGCATCCTTTAAATTTTTTGACACAGCCTTGCTGTGGACCCTTATTTAACCGGGCTTATAGCAGCTTTTGCAGGACCTGTTGCCACTTGGAAAACACATTGTCCATTTACAAGGAGGAAGCCACCTGTGAGTAAGGAACATACCTCAATATCTTTGCTTCTTGCAACTTCTTCAAAGTTCTCTTGTTGCTCCAAAGTTTTGTCCACTTTGTCATCAGTCATGCAGAAGCACCGCAAATTGGATTCCACAGGGTCATTCATTTTGGCAAATATCACAAACTTTGCCATATAAGGAACGCATATTAATTCTCTATAAAGTTGTGTTGCCAGCCCAACCGTCTCTAGTACTTGATGGCAGTCTGCGAGCCAAAATCTGAGTGTGAAGAAGCAAACCATTAAATCAACTTTTCATTATGCTCAAACATTGTTTAAGCCTTTAAAGAGAAACCGTGTCCTGTGATCCTTGGCCATTTTGCATGCATATTGTCCTTGCAGACTTCCCAAAGCTGTCATTTTCCTTCTACTTTCAGTGGAGCTTTAACTACCTGAAAATGGGCAGGGAAATGTTAATATACTTATTTGACCCTTCTCACACCGGTATCTCATAAAACTGTCTATTTTAAGCGTCATTTGAAGCCAAAGAGGGGAAACTTTACTTCTTGTGACCAGACACCGCGTACATTGTAATGTGCTGATGCTTCACTGTACTTCTGATTTGCTAAAACTACCTCCTTGACATCAGATATATACAACAAAATCACATCTCCCATGTAGGTTGAAACTGCATATGCCCAAAGTGAAGCATCCCAAAGAGACAGATGTTATACTGTTATTGTATCATTTTATGATTAAGAGTTTGATGATAGTTTTGATACAAGATATAAATACTTTAATTTGTAGGTTTTACAAGTCTTTTCCACAATATTTCAGCCCTGATCTATTTGGTTCTTTCAGCAATTCTCTCTCTTTATAAAGCTTTTTATAGGTGTAAATGTTATGTACTGAATGATAAATTCTTTACCTGGCATACTGTGTATTTTCTCCACTAGGATTCATGATTTGTACAGATCCCGTTGAATGTTTCCAATCAGCATCTAAGTCCACTAAGTCCATCAAAATTCATTTCAAACCATGATTTTTTGGCAAATAATATTCTTGTGAAAGTATTTTTATGTAACTTTCAACTAAAAAGCCTACAGCCAGAAACTGAACATCTCTAACTTTTTAAACAAATATGTTTTTATTAATCTCCCCAATTTCTTTTTTATTGAACGAGAATTTTAAATTTTCCCTTTCTGTTGCTGTTTGCAGAAAAACAAACCCCTGTGTGGTACTGCAGCCTTTAGAGAAGCAGCACGTGTGATTGCCAGGAGACATCACCGCAGCAGAAAAGGGCAGGACAAAGCTTCATGTGCAACCCTGGATGTGTGGGATGCTGATACATAGTGACAAAGAAGCATCTGGTCCATTACTGCTTCATCAGTCTTGCAAAAGACTTACAGAAAGCCAAAAAACAACTCCTCAACTATGCCCTTTGTTAAGCAAAACTACTCCCTAGGTGCGTTTGGCAAGCTCTGTTACCATACCTGGCTGAAACATTGGTTGTGAAGGAGACGCAGTCATTTGAGAATGTCAGCGGAGTGGTGCCTGTGATATCCTCCCACTGTGCAGGTGAAGTACCTCCTACGTAAAGATAAACCAGGGAGATTTTCTTTCAAACATCAAGCATACACAGACTGCATTAAAAATATCTCTACCTTAAGTTATTTGGCTTCACGCATAAAAGGAGATCCTAGACAATAATGTTCTCCGACAGCTGAGCTACGTGTTACGTATTAATCATAATATGTATAATCATCTTATTAAAAATTAATCATAATAACATCATATGTTACACACCAAAAAAGGATGCTGATGTAAGCAAAGTACATACTTACAAGTCAATAGCAAACCCTGCCTTAATATCAGCTAGGACAGAATTATTTCTGCAAACTACTGACAACCATGTTTAATAGCCAAAGTTGAAATTCCTTATACCGGCTAAATATAAAAGAGCATTTAATATCTGTTGGCAGAGTTCTTTTACAATGGCACGAGACCAGATTCAAGGCCCAGGGAATCAGTGGGAGCCTTTCAAATGACCTCAGCTGGCTTTGCTCAGAAGAACTGATCTGAACTCTACTGGACCACGCGCGCCAATATTCCCTTACTGGAAAGCACGAGTCGTACAGTTATGAGAGTGAGCGCAGAGGCATTGCTGTCACAGAATCCTTTGCAAAGAGCATGACTTTGTCTAACCTGTAATGCTACATAAAAGTCGCAGGCTGGGTGTCGTGTCTCCTTTGTACCCATTGGTTACACCTTCTCCTGATGGAGGTGGCACAGGAATTGTCATGGTTATTGGCTTATGAAATTTTCTTCTTCTTGGCTCCACAGTGACAATGGGACTGAAAGTTGCTTTGTTTCCAAGGATTTTTTTGACAATCTCCTCTGGAACGGGTTGAGCCTGTCAACACAGGGAAAGCATTTAAACTAGAGCTACAAATTGGTTGTAGATATGCCGAACTGTTTTCCAAAAGATAACTCAATTTTCCTTTATTTTCTGTAGAATTTTATTTCTTTTTTTTCTTTTCCCCAGGCAGCCTTCTCCTATAGCTCTTGAGGGTGATTATTAGTACAATTCATGCTTAGTATTTTTCTCAATGACCCACTTATGATTTCCTAACAGCTAACTTGTAGAGCAAAACTACAAATCTCAGAAGGTTGCCTGCAGTATTTGCTAAGAGATTTTCAGAGCATGTTTGGGTTTGTTTTTAATTTACAGTGATGGGTGATATTAAATACAGTTTCAAAATGCAAAAAGAGGCCTATTTTTGCTAGTAGAGTCTTGAGAAGTGAGGACTATACACTCTTCTTGGAGATGCTGAACAATTCTCACATCTCTCTCAGACATAAATCTGTGCTCCTGAGGAACACTACGTACTCCAACTTACCTCTGTCCTCAGTGCTTCCTATGCTATTCCACTATTATTAGGAAAGAAATAGTGGTTTAGGTCAAATTCATACACAACGCATTAAGCTATATCAGAACTAGAAGCAAATTTCAGACTTTCTACCTCCATTTTGTGCCTTGAAAGGTTTCCTAACTTCATATGGGAAGAAAAGAAAAATAGCCAATACGGGAAGAAATGCAATAGAATTTTTGCATTTACTTTTTTTTTTTTTAAACTTTCAAGTCTGTTTCAATCGGGCTGACCAGTGATTTGCTGCATTATTCTAACTGCACAATGTATTGATATGCATAGAACATGGCAGCTACATTGCCATCTCAGCAGTGACAACACTGCATATGGAGACATGCTTCCTTCACACTTGAGAGCTCTGGAAGGGCAGCTGTATAACCATAACAGCAGAGCTTCCGTTTTCTCAAGATTAATCACCTTTAGATGTGAAATATCATTAACAGATGAGAAACGTTCCAGTGTGAATTCCAAGCACTGGAATCCAAACCAGCATCCTTATTTCACGAACCCATCAGACTTGTCAGGTTATTAAGTAATTTCAAGTGATAATTAACAGAATTCAGAGAAAAAGATACCTCCTACGGAATATTTCTTCACTTTCTGTGCAGTTTGTTTAAGCAGAGTTTAAACTATTTGCTCTTCCCAGATTCCATCCGTCGCTAGAAATGCCAATGGTGAATGTCCTAAGCTACAACAGATGTATATGGGAGGTCTTTGACCCAGAAGCAGCTGGCAAACAGCTGCATAAACTCCTTACCAAACACATTCCTATGGCAAAGGGCAGCCCGGTGACACCAATCACAAGCTGCTACTTGTCCACAGGAGGCTGGGGCTGCACAGTGGCTGTGCAGCTCATAGCTGCTGGCAGCCACGGCCCTCGGGAAGATGGCAGGCAATATCACTGAGGCTGTGGTGGCTTCAGGCCTTCGCTTTTCTCTCCGCTCTTCAGCTGCTGAGCAATATTCGAGGTGACGATAAAACAGGAGCTGGGCTTTTGCCATGGGGAGGAGACCTGCGCATCACTCATACCAGAGGGGCACTGAGAGGCAGAGAGTGTCCCCAGGCAGCCACATGCCAGCACAGGTCTCAGATGTGGATACCACCCACCTTGCAACCCACTACTAATGAGCAGCAGGCTCCTTAGGTGCAAGTCTTGTGCATTAAGACCAACGATGTGCTTGTAGACATGAACACAAGGGCAGCTTTACCTGGAGCCCCACGCGGATTCTTTTGGTTAGAGCACCCTCAGGGAAGGACGCCTGGACGCGTGGCACCGTCGTACTGCTCAGCACCCCACCCTCCGGGCCGATTTGGTTACTCTCCTGCTTGATTCGCGAAACCACCGCAAAGTACTGCGGGAAATCCTTTGTGACAATCCTGCAGATACGCTTCTTCTCCAGCTCCTCAACGCTGTCCAGCTCTGGTGGGAGAAGACAGTTAAAACATTCAGGCATTACCTGCCCACGTTCATACCAGACGTATCTGTGAGTGTGAGGTTTTTCATATGCCTTAAAACACTTGAAAAGTGTTTGGTTTTTTTTTTCATTTACTACAGGAGAAAAAACATATTCACTGCTACTAATTATCAAGCTTTGGTTTGCTCTGTGAACTTTTGCATAAATCTTGACAACGAGGGCCAACAGCACTGGACACACAGATCTCCAGGACGCGTAAGCACTAGGGTGTGACAATCTCTGCAGCAGCAGCTGCCGCAGGATGGCAGGTTTGTCACATGGCATGGGAGTCCAAGGAGGTCTGGAGGAGATGGTCAAGCTTCTTTCCTCTCTCATCTATATCTGGAAGCACACAAGCACACTGCTCTTTCTGTGCACACCTCCAAAAACATTTATTTCCAGCCTCTTCCCTCACGTAGCTCCAACACGCAGAAAACCACAGGAAATCACGGTCAGTTCATGAACTATCTAACTTCATGCCAAGTGTGCAACCCAGAGTTTGCCCAGCTAAGGCACTTGAAAAATTTACCTCTCAGACTGGCATCTATACAATCCTGACCAGACACTGAGTTCTCCAGTAAACCATGGATGTGACAGAGCTGTCTGCCAACTTTACCAATGAAACCATAGCAAGGATCCCTTCCCACATCAGGCTTTCAGCCATTCAGGTATCTGCCCCAAAATAACGGCATTGTGCTCCTCAGTTCCTAGAGAAACTTAATGCATCCTCACAGATAACTGGAACAGAAACAGGTCATCACCAATTAGCGCCCTCAGCCACATTCCCAGCTCATACGGTCACCAGGGCTTAGAAAGATGCATAGAGTATCTACCCATATTAACTAATTAAGCAGATGCCATAGACATATATACACTGAGGAAAACTCTGTTATATGTCACAAATATAACTAATTATGTAACTATATGTGTGTGTATACATGTGCACTAATGAAATCCCTGTGATATAAACACTATTCACAAATGCAGATAATTACACAACTGTCACGCATTTCTTCATTTTCACGTAATTTCTTGCACTCGTCCTTTTTAGCTATTGTACCTGGGTTTCATTCCAGCACTGCACAAGTTTCCACTCTTATTTTCCTCCTTAAAAAGGGCACCCCATTCCTAAAGAACAAAGTTTGTTCCTTGAAAGATGACATTTCTATCAGATGCAGCAAGAGAAAGCAGGAGGACCAGAAACGGTACCAAGACAAAAGACATTTGTACAATCTTTTACTTTATGCAACTGAGACATTCACCTCCTCTGAACATGTAAAGCTCAATTACAGCTACAAAAGAATGAGAATATAAATTTGGTAAAATGTCAGTTTTCCATTTTAAAACTTTCAGCAGGTAATTTGGATTAATTGCACAGTGTTGCTGTGGATCATACGTAGCTACCAGAAGAGGATAATTCCTTATCATAATGTCAGCTTCCATTTACTTTGACTCAGAGATTGCTACCTGAAGCCCTCTAATGAATTCGGTATTCTGCCTTTGGAAGCAATGGCTTGTGCAGGAGACAAACTGGATTCTTAAACTCCCAGGCAGGTATAATCTTGACTGGTAAATCCTATGCATTCCCCTGTTTGTTGTTAGAGACTAAACCCATTGTAAAATGCTCACAGGGATGAAGGATAATTAAAATTCTCCTGGAGTAGAAAATTAGTGGTTTATATAAGAACATTTCCAAATCCTTTGAGCCTGGCAGGCACTCTCCTTTAAAGGAGGAAGAAGATGTGAAGATTAGAGTGGCAGAACAGCAGTCAGGCATGGAGAGGACTTGGACTATATATAGGGAGATTATGTTTGGATAATAAATATGTAAGCTTCTATATGAAGTTGCCCTCTAACAGAAAAAAAAAAGATGATGAGCAACCAAACCACCTCTCTGGGTGCCATGAGAAATGCAGCGTTAGCATGACAGAATTAATGAAACAGGGAAAACTAGTCCTGGGAGAGGTCACGTTTCCCAAAGACACCTCATGCATTTTACAGAAAGAGCTATCATCACTGCCATTTTCCTCAGTTGCTGACACTTCATTCCTATGTAATGTGTTTTCAATTAAAAACCTCAAAGGATTTTTTGCTTGGATGGGTTTTGTGTGGTTGGTTTTTTTAACCACAGAGAAGTATGCTATACACCTCATCTTACAGATAGGGATGGCAAAGCAGAAAGGTTAGTGCCAGAATTGGGAAGAGTGTCCTGGTGTCACTGTCTCCCAGATTTGTGCTAACAGCCCAAAGAACCTATTGCCATTAAGTTTTAGTAAGTCAAGAGAAAAGTATTGTAAATACTCTGGGCACATATGCCTTCCCCTGCCACCAAAGTACATGGTACACTTATCCTAAGGTGGCTGGTGAGAGTAATGGAGAGCAGGAAAGGAGGGAGGAAATGAAGATCACTGCTCCCCACCCTCTAGCCCATGCTGCCACATCAGCATTACATTCAAGTTCCTGGACAGGAGAAGAGAAACCCAGCCACATCCTCCAAGGTCACAGAGGGACCTCACATAGGGTGGCTCAGGTCAAGGAAAGCAATCACACCAGTTTTGTTGGGTGAGAGGCAGCTGTGGATCAAATTCATCCCATGTCTACTACCTTTCTTTTTTACTTTCAGGTAAAGTAATGCAGAGCAAGTGTCTTCTGACTGGAAACAGAATAAGAGAAGTCACAGAACACCTGGCTGTTTCACGAGTTTCAGGGTGTCTTTGTGTGATCTCGTATCTGATTTCCCTTACCAAAGCCTTAAAAAGAGTTCTGCTATCACTGAAAAAGCAAATCTTACCTGTACTTAGCGGACTGAACAGTGCTCTGAGTTTTGCAACCCTTCTGCAGTACTGGCTAGAGCAGAGCTGACCTTGTCACTGTGCAGAGACTGAAAGGTGGGATGAGCGTAGGATACCAGTTTTCCCCCCATACAGAGATGTGCCCATTAAAAAATTGTTGCACTATAAGCGGGGCACCCAGGAGGCAGCGTTCACACAGAGAAAGGTACAGGAGATGGACAGAGGAAGAAAGAGCACATAGGAAGGGACAAGGAGAAGCTGAGGGCAGTGAGACTTGTCTTAAAAATGCTGGTAACTAGATCCACCCTCCCAGCTTCAGTACTTCACATATGTAACAAGACGCTCCCAGTGCCACAAGGAGGTCTCATCCTCAAATAAGGCAGTGTCCTTTATGTGCTCTTTTGTCTATTTTTGCACAGTCTCTTATCTTGCCATTCACAACACGAAGTTTAACAGCAATATGTTTAAAAACTTTTCTTGGAAACGTGGCAAAATCACTGCAGAGTGATTTATGATGGTATTTTAAACTTCAAGCATAAACAAGGTCACACTCTGGTTTGATCTGTGGATTCAAAGAAGTAGTTATGTAAAACTCCTGCTTCCCATCTGAAACCACACTGTGCAGCTGCAAGCATATTGTGGCCACAAGCATTTGCATTTCTTGGCTCACTCACTAGTTTGTTAATGCCTTTCAAAAGATTAGCTACCCCGGTGCGTTCACTTATGCCCACGATTTGTCTACAGGTACCTGTAAACGGTGCAGGA
>NW_009649467.1:1511552-1541205 GCF_000708025.1 Charadrius vociferus | reverse complement strand
GAATGCAAAGAGCAAACACAAGTTATACCTAAAAGAAGCCTGGCTGAAAGTGTAACCTATTTACCAACTAAAAGACAGAGAGCTTCTCCCTAAAAAAATAAATAAATTTAAAAAAATATATATTTTACTTGATTCAAGTTTAAATAAATGTAATATGGCTGAGAGAACACAAGAACACAAGAATAGCAAACTCCTCCTCTTCCTAAAATTGCCAAGTTCCCTGTATTCCCTCAGCCTTATATTTGCCTAAGTACAGCGCCAACTTTAGAACAAAAACTATTTAAGCAGAAACCTGATGGCACCAAAGGAAAAACTGACTCTTTACATCGCGGTTCATAGTTCTTTCACGATAATAGAAGCAAAGTTCTGCTATTCTTTAATCCTGCATTTAGTGCCCTGAAGTGTTGCCTCCTGCCTCTCTATTATTCTGAGCCTGAGATGAGTTCTTCCAGCAGATGGTGCTGCTTCCAGCAAAGAACAGGCAGGTTTTCAGCAATCCCTACAGAGGGCGAGGAGCAAAGATGTCCTCATTCATACCCGCTAGCTAAGTGGGAGAGCGAAGCAGGAAAAACAAAACAGAGCAGCAGACTGCATCTTGAAAAATTCAGCATGTTAAGGAGCTGGGAATAAAAGTCTGATCGTCCTCCTTAACTACACAGATAGGAAAGAACTAGTGAATCGCAACAAGTCTAACACAAAATGGACCAGCTGCTTTTCAACAGAAAAACGAGCACTCCTGCAGCATGTAATGGCATTCAGAGATTTTCTTGCAAAGACACACTAAACTTTTGGAAATTACTGGACAATGTTGCTGCTTTCTATTTCAATTAAAGATTGCTTCTGCCTCCAGGTTTCATGCCTGGAATAAAACGTCTTCCGAAGTTATGGCTCCTGAGATGCAAGATATTGCTTCAGAGCCAAATCTAATTGAGGTATTTTGTAACAAACCAGTAAAAGTTCAGATTAAAAAAAAAAAAAAATCTACAATTTTGTAATTTTATGTCATTGCTTAGAAGACCTTTTACACAGAAAAGGTGTCATTTAACCGGAGCAGAGTTTTGTCAGGACCGTTGCACTATTTTAATGCAGGGTTTTTTTTTGTTTTGTTTTCCTAAGTAGAGAAGGATTAAGCTAAAACAAACTGACAAAAAATCACCACAATTCTCTGGGTGTGTCTGCAGAATTTTTTCTCCTTTCCATCTCATAAATGATTGCCTGGATTGGTAAATGGCATTTCTGTGTCTTGGCTTTTAAGGTGCCAAATACTTTCACTCTAAGGGAATAGTCCAGAGTCCATCATACTTTCTGTGATTCCCTGGCGGTAACATATACCCACTAACCTCAAAGAGCAGTTCCCCAGAAGGGAAGAGCCACCTGAAACCCTCAACAGATCAGAAAGTTGTACTCCAACTCCAGTTGTTTGGCTCCAAATTGTGAAGCTTATTATTTTAGGCTCTGAGGGCCTAAAGTACTGAGGGCTTCGTGCCCTCTTCTCTCAAAGTGTTTTTATTTATTTATTCACATTGTAAAATGTGAATTTATCCATATGGCACCTCTGGAAAGCTCCTTCATAAGTGATGCAAGTTGGAGCACTTTAGAACAGTGTTTTTATGCCCAGATTTCCTATCCCAAAATTGAACTAAGCTCAATTTGGAAAGCACTTGAAGCAAATAAGCAAGCTGCTGATCAGTTCAGACTACCTCACCACCTACAGACGGCAATACTTCACCCAAATGCCAAATCATTACTTCCTATCTCATGCTAGTGCGCAGAGAAGGAGGGCGCAGTGGTGGGATTTTTCTTTCACAAAGGCTGCAACTCCTGCCTTCGATCCTGAAGCAATTCTTCCCCAAGCAATACTATCCTGGGCCATGCTCGCTTTTTCGCCTGTTCCACTGCTTTTAGGTAGCCTCTGTGATGAGGTTTATTGTATTTTTCCAAACTCACTGACCTAACATTTGTAGTGTTTCTGCCCCACTGCTTGATTGGTTCTATTATATTTATTTCAAAATGAATAGCTACAATAGATCATCACATGTAACAAGCAGATCTTTGCCATTGCTCTATATTTTTACAAGCTCACGTGCGGTTCAAGTACTTTGAAGTCAAAATACTACACAAGCCCATTCTGCTGTTCCTATTCCCAGATGACCAGGAAATCAGTAAAAATGCTAAATCTCAGATGTCCAGGGAGCCCCTCACAACAGCACTACTCTCCCCTTCCATGCTCTCAAAGCATGCCTTTTGCTGAGGCTGCCCTCTTCAAAGAAGGGGAGGCCAAGATCAAAGGCGGACCCTGCTCACAGATACCTCTCATAGCTGCCATTCACAGCCTGATCATTTGTTTCAAATGCTTTTGCTGATAATGAAAGACCTCTCCTGCAGCTGGTACCACACCACACTGACTTTCTGTAGGAGGTTATCCAGAGAAAATCCTGTGGATAAACCCTTACAGAAAACCAAAGCCCAAACCACAAGCAATTTCTTTCACACTCAGGTGCAAAGAGCTCAAGCAATGGTTTATCAGAACAAATAATGAAAAAAACTTGCTAGGAAACGAAAGCAGTGGTGCCAAGGCCTCACTGCAGCCCCAGCCTGGCTTTGCCTGCTATGTGCCTGCAGGGACCATCTGTCACAGCATCTTCTGACAAACTGTGTACAGCTGAGTCCTCTCATCTTAAGGGACTCACATAAACAGCAACGTCCAAGCAAAACAAGGGAGCCAGACTTCCCAGATGGGCATCAGAAAGGCAGGTTGTGTATTTGTGGGAGGCAACCTCTAACAATACCAGTTCAAAGAAGAACAGCCTATGGGCTGAGGTCTACATTTGCGGGAAAGTCTGATATAACTGATATTTACACTTCACCCTTGGTTCGGAATGACCTTCACATGGCCCTGCCTGAGCAGCAGAAACACGCTTATTTCCAGCTGGGATGTTACTCTCAACTTCATGCTGTAAAGCAACTGTGCAGCTTTCCTTAAACTTGGCAAGACTTCAGACTAAAACTTACCACTGATTTCAGGATGTCTCCAGGCCGCTGCTGAACAATTTCTCTTTACGCTCTTTCCATTAGTTTCATATATAACACACACTGTATTCCCCAAAGTCAGATATCCCCTGTGCTGACTTACTTCAGGGTTGCCTTAGCCTGCTCATGTTCGCAAGCCTGCACAAAGGTAAGGCTTGCTAAAGCTCTGAGAAAATGTTTACCTTCGTCCATGCCATTGAGTATTTCGGTTAAGTCTTCGTGTTTGCTGTCATACTGGTGCTCCTTCCACGTTTCACCATTTTCACTTCGAAGTACAATTAGCTCTCTTTCCTTTCCTCGCATTGATCCAAAATGAGGGATTTCCACTATGACAGGGCTAGAGAAAAAGGAATCATATTATTTTTAACCCTATATCTCCTCACTGCCCTTAATTTCCTATGGGCGTTAAGTCCTTAAGAAAACTACAGTCATTTTAAATAATTAGCACTGTTATGGTAAAAATGTTTTTAAAATTGCCAAAGCTGCACAATCCTTTATCATTTAAACTATAATTAATAGAAAACTTAAAAATATTCACGTATAGCTCATTTTTAATGTAAACCTTCTGAAACAGCTGCCTACATGAAAAAAGAAGTGACAGCTTTCGCTAAGGAGAGTTCTCCCTGCTCATTTATCCCAGGATGTAGGTGATCCAACCTGCCTCCAGCACAAACAGCAGTGCTGACTTTTACTTGGCATTAGCATAGTCGAAGTTCGGATTTGGCTCAAGGGATTTAAAGGGGCAAAGTCAGTTCAGAAACAGTCCAGCTATCCAAATGCATGCAACAGCTATTGACTGCAGCAGGAGCTGCGCATGCATGTAGGTTTTAAACTTCAAACTAAGTCTCAAACTTTCCAAAGCTCTCCCTGGCTCTCTGTTGATGCAGCTCCTGTGAAACGCAAGAGGTTGTTTCTCATTAGCTTCACTTTCTGGTTCTCATGCCCAAAATCACAGCTGCAACATCCACACTGTAAACATCACTGGGGAATGTTTAGATCCTTTCACAATGGATTTCTCCGAGTTAAGCAACATCACAACCACATTTATATTAGTTGCTGTCAAACATTTGGGGGGGAGGGGAGAAAGGGAATGAGAAGGTGGTTAATAATACACCTAGGTCACCAGACAATGTATCTTCAACAGAGGACTGCAAGTGCATTACTGAACAGTTATTGTGAACAACCGACAGAAACCACCATTCGCTTCATGTGCCATTCCTTAACAAAACAGACACTTTTGCCAAACACTTCACAGGCAGGATATGCATTTTAAAGTATGCTAAGACGAACCGACTGAAATCACACAGTAAGGGGACAATTACGGATTATGCAGCTTTAAGACATTTAAATAGACAGTATCATTATTTTCCTACAGAGGTTGTAAAGGATTTCACTGCTTTGTAATATCTCAGTTAAAAGTAGCATCACATGATGGGAGAAGTATGCAGCACTTGTATGGTACTGTACGCCTGCAAGGTGTTGGGTGCATTAACCAATTACCTGATCACAACAGCCGTTATGAGGAAAACCAAACTAGTTGGAAGTCCAGTTTTCACATTAAATACCAAGGGAGAATAGTTAGGTAGTATTTTTTGCCATGAAAACAGAAGACGACAGTTTAATTAATACGTCTTTTAGATGCTTTGCAGAACACCCGGGCTGTTACTCTAATCTCAAGTCCTTTAACAACAAATAGTAATGTAGCTGCTCTCTCCCATTGTGCACAGCAAGTAAATACCAAAAATTCAAATACATTGCTGAAGATATTTACTGTCTAGTTCAAAAAGAGTATAAACTGAAAACTGACACTGTAGTACAATCTTTGCAGGCTAATATTTCAGATACTGTCTCAGTAAATATTTAGAAACCACACAATTTTGTGCATGACATTTAACAAGAATACTCAGTGAGAAGGTATTGAACAGGTTTGGAACACCAAACACTCACCAATGTTTTGAAAACCTAATGCAATAAATTTCACAATATGGTTTGAAAACAACAAAAATATATGGAAGCATTCTTACATTTTTAGACCATACACCGCAGTTCATTTGGGTAGCATACTTGGCTTTATAAATTTATTTTAACAAGATGCCTCTTGCAGGTTGAAAAGATCAGTATTTCTCCAACCTTGCTGAATGAAGTCATTCACTCAATTACATTTTTTCTAAATAATCTTTCACAAATAGTAGACTTCATGTAACCACAGTTTACAAATGCTCTTCCCAAAACAAACTCACTCGAGGCCTGTAAATACCTTCTCTACCACAGGGTTGAACTTAAAGGACTGTCACTGTGTATTAAAAATGTATTTGATGCAGCTGAAACACTTCAAATTTAAAAAATTACAAAAACACAGAAGTTATGAAAGCAGAATGCTGGCAGTGAATTTTACATGCCTATAAGCACAAGGTAGTAGCAGAGCTATATTAAATCAAGCCACTATGATTTTCTTTCAGTGACATAAATCAACTGAAAGCTTTAGAAAACTGAAAAAAAAATATAAAATGGGAATAACAAAAAACTGGAAACGAAAGAAAAACTGTAGACATTCTGTATCTTTTCCGTACATATCCTACCCAATAAATTTTGTTCCTTGTGGACCAAGCTGCAGGATTCGGCTAACCATGCTCTCGCCCTCATTTAGAGGGGGAGGAGTGTTAGGAAGATGCAGTTTACTGAATAACATCCATGCAGCAGGAAGAGAAACAAGAAGGGGAAATTAGGAACAAGCTGTCATCCCCGACAGAACCGGCAGTTTACACTAGGGTGCCACTCATGGTAATGAACAAAATTTATAATTAGGAAAAAAAAAAGCCACATCATAGTGGATTGTTTCCCCTATTTTAAGTTTTAAAAAAAGTCAGTTCCTAGCATTTGTACTGCTTGATGCTCTACAGTAAGTGCTCCGCCATCGCTCTCAGTGGCTTTGCTCCACGGGACGGAGACAGGCGGCTTCCAGCAACTCTGGCAGGAGCCATGCACATGCTGCCACATAGGCAACAGAGCTCAGTATTTAGGTCCTTGTGGGTCACTTAAGGACACGTTTTTGTGACAGTGATGTTTCTCCAATACTCTGCAAGGAAGAGGGTCAAAACCTGTTCCAGGTTACAGGCACGCGACTCCTCCTGACTTCAAAGGCAGGTTGCACGAGTAGATGGGGGCAAGACCCGTCCTTTTCATGGCTTTCCTTACCTTTGGCTCCACCCTGCAGTCATCATAGAGGCAAAGCTCCCCTTAAAATACAAGGCTACTTTCTGGAAGGAATGGCTGGTTGGCATTTTTTAATATGTCAAGTTAAGTAGCCTATCTGACATGCTCAGATGAGGTAAAGTCAATGTTTAACTACTTAGATCCACAGGATAAAGGAAATCAAAGATGCAACATGAGCGTAAACAATGAAATTCAAAGAACAACTCACCCTAAAAATTGTGCCCCTGCTGGCCCCATTTCTACAAGTCTACTTGCTAATCCTTCTCCTTCAACCATTGGTGGCGGGGTGGCCAGTTTATGCCTCTTCACCAAGCGGCAGGTGATGCGGGTTGGTGCTGTACACTTGCGTGGTGGGATAATTATTCTCATTCCATGATGGCGACTACCCCTCATCGAACCCCCACGTGCATCAACCATAAAACTAACCAGGAAGCTGTAGGGCAAAGGAAACACGTCAATGAAAATGGTCACAAAACAAGCAGAAGACCAGCGGAAAGTCAACTGCCACAGTCTTTAAAACATTATTAGAAAAGTCCTCCCAATCCCAGCTAAACTAAAAAGAACATGAAGATTCTTTTAAAACTTATACTTACACGTTAACTATTGGTTATCAAAAGCAGGAATTGCTAAAGGTCTAGCAACATCACGGTGAAACGAACAGGTGCTACTGAGTAATTGGATTAAAAGAGTGCACAAGTAGCATATTAGTACTGGTTGATTAGAATTTAAAAACATCCTTCTGTTAATGTTAGCTCTACTGTCTGTAAACAAGAGTAATTAGCCTCACATACAGAAAGGAATCAGACAACGTAGAAAAAGGAGAATCAAAAATGCTTATTATTTTGGGGATCTCAGTCTTCAAAACCTCCTCACAGTCTCATTTGCAAACACTCCTGATAGCTGGCAGCACCAGTGCTGGCACCATGAGTGACAGTCAGTCCAGGTTACTAAGCACTTCCACTGATGGGCAATGAGGGAGAATATCAAGTACATAACTTTCTTTAGGCTGCTGGCACTTTGGAGAAAATCATGCCATCATTCCTCTGTGATACTGACATTCATTAACAAAAATTGATATTAAAGAAAAATCGCATTTGCCAGTGTCATTCTGGTGCATAATTTTCCATTTAAGAATAGAAAGGTAAGCGACTACACTTGTAAGTGGTGAGTGGTATACTTTAAAATAAAATTATTTTTATTAGCAAGGGAATAATGAATATTAACAAGAATAATCATTAACAGCTGTGATTTATTTCATCTATGAAATGCTGAGAAGCCGCATATGTGAAGTGTTACTGTCTTTAACAGAACAGTGACAGGGAAGTGGAGTCTCCTCCCAGGACCAAAACCAGACTTCCGCCCATTTCAAAACTCCGCAGCAAAAATCCTTCCAATTTACAATTTCCTGCAGGGCTAAACAGCTACGGGGGGGTCTCCTCCGGGCTTCAAAATACCATCCCTTTTCCTCTGTAGCATAGGCTGCTGAGAAAGAATAGCTCCAGGTAGAAGATGCAATAACAGGCCAGTATCAAGAGGGACACGAGTTACCAACTCAGTCTTGATGCCAACACATTTTTGTTGGCTCCTTCTGTATGATACGCAGATACTGACATAGCTGGCAGATCTGCTGTATGGTTTCACTATTTTCAAGGCTGTTCCCAGAACTTCCAGATCTAAACCTTCACGTGATTAATACGTGAATCCATTTAATTTCCTGGTTCCCTACTGTAAACTGAACTATGGGTAAGAGCCAATATTGCGGGGGGGTCATGAAGATTCTTGAAAAAAGCCCCCGGGGCTCTGAAGTATGAATGGGAATTTGTGTAAAACTGTTACATTTGCTTTTGACACCAGCAGGATATCAAAAGTGACAGCTGACGTGCATTGGCCAGACCTGCAAATAAGCTGCATTTGCAAGTCCAGATGACGAGGGTGGGAAAAGTCTGCAAAAAAGCAGGAGCGTAATCAAAACTTGAAATTTAATGGACTGCAGGAGACAGGCGCATAGGGACAAAAGCTGTAAATATATGAAGCAGGACAAAAAGGCTGTCCAACTGAATTCCAGATACAGAAATTGCTACATTGCCTTTCTTCAAACCAAATGAAAATCCATCAGTAAAGATGGGAATGTGAAACAGCTCTCTGAGATGACCCTAACCCAAATATATCATTTCTTGTGCCCCAGACGCTTTATAATAGTGAAGCGTGGAATATTCACAGTAGTTTTCATACAAATAAATTGCATCCACATTTCTCTCCTAGATAAACACACTGTACACTTCTGAACAAATCCAAATATTGCCACTAGGGTACCTCAATTCCTCATAAGA
The DNA here is from genome assembly GCF_000708025.1 of Charadrius vociferus. Classification (NCBI taxonomy): domain Eukaryota; kingdom Metazoa; phylum Chordata; class Aves; order Charadriiformes; family Charadriidae; genus Charadrius; species Charadrius vociferus. The sequence goes on along the minus strand of NW_009649467.1, from coordinate 1,532,632 downwards.
GGAATTGTTTCAGTGGGACAGGATCTCTGCTGACTGGCTAACCAAATGCTTTCCACAAATACTAGATCTACGTCAAAAACAAAACACTCAGTCTATAAATTATAGAGTACATAAACTATGCTAATCTTAATATTTATAGAGCACAAGAGCTTAGATGTCTGTAAAATCTGTTGACTGGAACACTTTTCTGTTTGCTAACAAAAAGCTGTAACAAGCAGAGAGACCAGCTCTAGAGAGCCTGGACCTTCGGGGCTCCCTCTCCCCTCTGCTCACTGAGCACTATTAGTTTGTCGGCATGTTTGTGTTGCTTTTTCTCCCTGCAACTGCTCTATACGGTGGGCGGTGAAGGCTGATGCCACTGAGCATGTGGAAGGGCAGGCCAGTGGTTGGTCTTCAGGGCTGGCAAGGAGCCAGCTCGTGACTAGCTGTGAAGAGAGTTCAAGACAATCCATTAAAGTTTGCTATGAAGCAAAGCAAAATATTAAGCGGGGACCCACAGCCCTTGGTCACCGAAGGGAGAATACTGAAAGGAATATGTTACAATCAGTGCTTTGGCGGCCTTTTAAAAATGTGCATGGTTTTTGTCTGCGCAGAAGATGGACTCACTTCAGACTACCCAGAAGCGTGCAGTGTGAAGGGGTGGCTGGCTGGAGCATCCCTTCAGGGTTGGTGCTGCAGCCGCTCCGGGGAGGCACATCTGGTCAGTGTACCACAGAGCAACAGAGAGAGGGGCCTCCCGGGGAGCTTGGCAAGGCTGGGCTTGGCCCGATGGCTCAGTCCAAAGCAATGTTTTGGAGAGCTGCCTATCACATACGTGATTACTGGCATGTTAAGACAGCTTGGAATTAATAAAAAAAAAAAAAAAAAAAAAAAAAAAAAAAAAAAAAAAAAAAAAAAAAGGAGTTTTTCATCTAATGCAAAAATGCCAAGGCTTGCACTCAGATGTTTTCTCTGTATCCAGACTATTTAAATGATGCAAGTATGTCAGAGCAGATTTTCAAAAATCTCCAGGCACCTAAATTAACTGACTAAAAATAATACAAAAAAATCAATGGAAGTTAAAACTAAGTACGTGTAAAAATGAGGCCCCAAGTTCTCAAGTACTTGTAGGTTGTCACGCAGAGATAGCCGAGTTGGGTTTGATGACAGACATGGACACCAGTCCAGCCTTGGCAACCTGGGGCTTAGCACTGCTAATGCACGCTGCTCGCAGCAAGTGCAGATTAACCCTTGACATGAGCCTGTGCCCCACCACAGCAACTAGCCCACTACAGCCAGCCTTGGGGTCTACACCACACCGCAGCCTTTGGTGAAGACAAAACTTCCAGCAGATCAGCCTTTATGCATCTTGCTCCCATATAAAGATAATGATTGTCAACAGTATATTAGTTATTTCCTTGTTTAGTTTTCAAATTAGTAATTTACCATTTGAAACAATAACAGTAATTCCAAACAGTATTTCATGCACTTTCTATCAAAAAGATTAGTAGCCAATGCTTACCTAAATTAATGCTGCACTAATAATGGAAACTACAATATGATCTCTAAAACACAATGCTAAATGCTAATGAGCATTTCTACTTGAATACATGGAAGGGATAAGGATGTGGGCGGATGCACTACAAACATCTACACACACTCTGTGGGAAAAGAGTTTAAAAAAAATAAAATGAGGATTCACAGAAAGCACAGAGTTATCACCTTGAATCATACTGGGGAAGTGGAGAGGAATAGCTGCAAAATAATTTAGAAAGCAAATGGGAAAAATTAATGTAAGATAATTAGAGGCAAGCAACAGAAAATATCAATAATAAGCGCAAAGGAAAATTAACAATCAGAAAAATAACAAAAGCAACACATTTGAAGGCCAACTTTAGAAATTATTTGGCTTTTGCTTTGCATATTGTGACCTATGTCATATAAAATATGCTACATACGGAAAAAAAAATCTGAAAGGAAGCGTTCATTTAATTAGTCAGCACAAGTCCATAATTTCTCTGAGAAATGCAGAAGCACACGGAGAAAAGTATTTGCAATTTACTTAGGTCAACAAAGAATTTCTTGTGACACAACTTCTTTATGTAATTCCCAAAACATGCTCCACTATGCCATGGAAAACTAGTTCTTGCACTTTTCTATAGCAGTTTATTTTCCGAAGTATAACATATAGATATGTATGGCAGGGTACTTGAAAGGCGTATCAGTCCTCGCTATTCATTACACTGCTTTCAAAAATGAGTTCTTCTGTGTGTACAGGGGGTTGGAGTAAACTGTAATTAATCTGATGTATTCCACCACATTGCAAGACTGGATCCAGTATTTCTGAGTTTCTCAATATGGTAGGCAGTGTAACACATTAATTTCTTTCTTTCGGCTAAGAAAACGAAGGAGTTAAAAAAGACAACGTGAACAGAGCACACCCATATTTCAGCTCGGGAAAGTTGCACGAGTAAGCTCACATCTGAAAGCCAAAGGTCATTTTGGTGAAGGGTGTCTACCCTTCCAGAGGCCTCAAGATTCATGACACATTTCAGTGTGCTGCTTACAATGGACCCTGTTCAAAATATATGCTGGCAAAACAATTTATCTGAACTCAGAAAGAAAAACATGAAACATTATCTTGGCTTAAAAAAAGGAAAAACCAGAAGAGTCGAAATTACTGCCAACAATTCCTGCTTTCTTCCTCTGTTGCTGACACACGGCTGGATCTCCACATCTTGCTCCCCAAATTCCCCTTCTGCCTCAGTTAAGAAAGGGAACAACCTCTGATGCTCTCTTCTGACAGTGGGTAAATGGGGAAAAGAGAGAGCCGAGGGAGCGGACTGCAGAGGAGCTCCCCCAGCACAGCACATTGCGCAGCCCGGGGGAGGATGAGGAATGCAAAGAGCGGTGGGGTCAGGCCCTGGCCGCAGGGCGACCCAGAACACGAGGGCTGCCCAGTTGGCATACCTCTGCCCATGGCCACAGAAAGAGCTGGGCACTAAGTCAGGGGACGAAGCACCGCAAACAAGCAGAAAAGGAGTTACTTTTCAGAAAAAGACTGGCAGAAGACAAGCGAAGTCATGATCCTCTGCACCTCAGATGTGCTGAGGTACTGGAAGACATGAAGGGAACATCTGTTGATTGCCTCTAGATGAAGATAATGGGGAAAACCAAACAGTACCATATTATAACATGGGGCCACAACTGAAAAGAAAATAAACAGTGAGTGAGGTTTTTTTCCTAACAAAGGAACTGAGTCATCACAGCATCATTTCTGATGGACTTTATCTATCAAATGAGAAGTGTGACAGGTCAGGAAAGCTACACCTGTGTGGAGAACATTTTGGTGCTCTGATCCTCTCCCTCCCCTGCAGCCCCAGTTTGCTCCACTGCTGCAGGTCTGCAGCCCTTCCCCTCTGGGCAGCAGCTAAAGCCACCTCTGCGTTAGCAAGGACTGACGTACAAAGGGAGGAGATCTGAAGTAGTTGGTGCAAAAGATCCCGTGTCCACAGAATATATGTGAAGCATGCTGAAGAACTAAGGGCAGACAAGTATTACCCCAGAGGACGGGCAGGATGCAGACATCAGACCTATTTTGTACCAGGGTGAAAAAGAGCCAGAAAATTTTAGACCAATCAGTCTAAACTGCCAGAAGTATTCAGGAATAAATTATCCAACAATCAATCTTTAAGGGCCTAAAGGATAATCAAAACCAGTGCGACCAGTCCTCAAAACAAAAATGAGGCAAAATATAAGTGGCAAGAGTAACTCATGTCAAATGAATTTCAATTCCTTCTTTGACAGAGTAACTTACTCAGTGGATGCGTAGAAAGTACTGTCTTGGTATTTCAGTAAGAAATTGAGGTATAGTATAGATAAGGTAAGTGGACAATTATCTGAGAAGTTACCTCAAAAGAGATACCATCAATGCTTTACTGTTTAACTGAAAGCAAACTTCAAGTGGAGATTTCACTGTGCTGACCTAGGCCAGGTACTGAGCTAATGTCTTCATTCATGATTTGAACACTGGACAGAAAGAAGGTCTGAAAAGGCTTCAGAAAATAGGATCAGAATTAAAAGCTACCTTGCTAAAATGGAAAAAGGGTCTGGAACCAATTAACTGAAATACAGTAAAGGCAAGTGTAAACAGAAGGAAGAGGCTAAGCACATAATCACAAACATAGAAATAATAACCAGACTGCAGAATTTCAGAAAAGAATCGAGAAATTCTAGCAGATCACAAACATCAGTCAACAGAAACTGCAGTTACCAAAATGATAATTCTCGCTGTGGGATTGCTTAGGATTAGGAGTGCCATGTGTGAGGCTAAAGAGGAAGCGATGCTGGCTTAGAAATAAGCTATTATCAAAGCGGGGAGAGCCACGGGAGAGCAGCAAGGACGCGCTGAAATGTGGGAAGCACCACCTAGGAGGACCTGGGACATTCTAGTCTATAAGAGAGCGGATTACATATCTGTCAACGTATAAAACATTGTTAAGAGACCAGTAAGATATTGCTCTATGAAAAGAAATAGTCTTAATCTGCAGCAAAGAAATTGAGTATCGGTGGAAAAAATATTGTAACAAAGGACAATGAACTACTGAAGCTGGAGGACTATAGAGCCTCTTCTTTTTAGTGACTATGAAGAAATTAAACATATTTCAGGAATGGCTTGACAATATTTTATGCTGATGTAATGCAAATGAGTGGACTACCAGCAATCTGAGGTCCTTTGCTGGCATACCCTTCCGCGATAACCAACAGATTTCAGCTTCTCATTCTGCAACTCTTGACATTTCTACTCTAGCATTGACTGTACGCAGTGTTTTATCAGCTCAGGACCCAAAAAGACATTGTTGTATAAATCTCTTCAGCAGAAGCAGCTGCTGACATGTATTGTGGGACTGTAGCTTTAGGTTTGTGGGACTTGCTGCTGTTTCGGAACTGAAATCTTTTGGTATGTGTTGCACTCATTGTCTTTATAAGAATGTAATTAGTCATAAAATGGGGAAGTAAATTAAAAAGGATATGAAATTTTATGTCCCAATCTTGACAATTAAACAACAAATATTTATACTAGACAATCTCATATGCAATGATTCCTCTCAGTTACACATTTATTTGTAAATTTTTACAATACGCATTCAAACATTGCTACTATTGCATTTAAAATAAGTCTATGCGGTACTGTGAAGAAGCACCACAATTAGAGTGATGACTCATAAGTAAATGAATAGTACCACTAAAATCAAACTACAGATATTGGAGAATAGGCAGGAGAGTTTGGAAGTATAAATAAAATAAGAGGTTAAATTAAAGCCCCCCATATTTTCCTCTATGAAAGAACAGACAGCACTACATTATATCTCTGATTTCATATTCCAAATAATTTGATACAATTCAAACAAGATCACCTTATGACACTTAAAAGCAAAGCATAAGCAACATAAAAAGCAAAACAGGACTATTAAAGAGAACCCTGTGGAATGACAACATTTTGGCATTCAGAAAATTAAGTGCAGAAGCAAGTTTTTGGTTTGATATGCAAGAATTTAGACTGACTCCTGTTATTAAGCACCCTCATTGAAGTCAGTGTGAATTTTGCCACTGGTTTCAACTGGAGCAGGAACAGGCATGTTATCAGCCATTACAGCAGGCTGTATTCTTCAGCTAACAATACACTTCCACATTTAAAGATAAAGGAAATGTGTTAAGTGACCTACCCAGAATGGATGGGACTTGAAACAAGGTTAACATTGTCCAAGGTGTCTGCAGCCCAGCTATAGTGTCTGAGAGAATCAGAATCAAACTCCCTTTGAAACGTCAGGTGCTTAAAAACATAATAAAAAGGGATAAATTGAAATTTAAAATTAACAGGAAAAACACTTGTCTTAAATACAAGCTTGTTAATATAATGCTATTAAATTTAGATCTGGCCTCTTTCCATGTAACAGTGCTGATATCGCAGGTGTTAAATTACTGGAAATCCCGTAACAGAAACATGGGAGTCCACCGACAAATTAATCTTATGTATCTTCAAACATTCTTTTTGCCCACTTTTTCCACTTCCTTCAGTTACAACCATATCTGTCTCCAATCTTTACTTACATGTGCAAGGTTAAAAAGATTGAAAAGAGTATTACCATTTGTACTGCAATCATACAGCATATAGACAGGCAGTATAATATTCCCCAACAGAAAATGCCATTGGATGGATCCTTATTCAAGCAGAACCTGTGAATAACTTCACTGAGAGTTTAATTGAAGCTGTGAATGCATGACCAAGGCTCGCGGTGGGAGGAGGGTTTAGTTTTTCTTTATACACGTACAACCAACATGAACGCTGTTTTCTGGAGTGCCACTGTCCCTACTCATCTCTGTAAAAATAGCTTTAACCCTGTGAAGCGCTGGCACACTGGTGCTATAATTAACTGCCCCATCTGACAGACACCAAGGCATGATTTGTTTTTCGCTCCTGACGTGTCTCCTGTGCCCCACAACAAGGTCTCATACTATAAATTCTCTTATGTGTTTAGCAAATCATTCTAGTAACATACCCTTTTTTTTCTCTGTTTCTTTTTTTCCCCAGAAATTAAACAAATGAAATCTTCAAATACTGTATGCCCATATCTCCAAGGTGATATGAAAGCTTCAAACAATTTAAGAAGCACTGTCAGAAGTTACATCAATAAAACTAAGTCAAGAGGCTGTCATGCGATACACACAGTCAATCTTCACCCAAGAAGGCATTAAAAATGTCAGTGGTTCCTCCAAGTATGTTGTTTTCTGCTTACAGGCAAATATATCTAGAGAGAACGGAGTCTGTAAAGACTAAAATCTTATAGGCTGTTTTCAAATCAAATTCTGCGTGTTCACGTCAAACCTGAGCCAAGCACACACTTCTACACAGGAAAATTTTATTATTTCCATCTTTTTTCTTTTATACACTGGCACATAGAGGTGGTGCAAATGAATTATTTTAAATGGAAATATCAGCATTAGTAGTAAATCTCGCAAAATCATAAACACACAAAAATACTTCTATTGAGAAGCTTCCACAAGATAAGCAAGCAGATAGCACTCTGTTGTTGGCCAGAACCTGCAACCCTCCCGTCACTCTGGGTTTTCCAAAAAACTCCTCTCTTTAGACATTTCTTTTATTTCAGATGAGCATCCCAGGTTTCCAAAAACCATCTACACTATAATTTACTGCCAGTCAATAGAAACATCTGCAAGGTATAACTTTGCTCTGTCATCTGGCCAATGCTGTGGCACATGGCCCAACGCCTCCTCCTTTTGCTACCTTAACTCCTCTAGTGGAATTTTTCGTTAAACTTTTTGCTGTAATATAGGTACTCTAGGCCTGACGGTTCAAGTACAGACAACAACAATAAGGGGTAAACCTGCATACGTTAAACACCAAAATACACCATCAGAAATACAAGATAAAATGAATGCAATTAAAACAATGGCAATTGGCTTTAATTGGCAGTGGCTTTAATTAGCATAATTTTGAAAAACATATCAATTTAGTTTATTGAAGACCGTTTTTCTCTTTCCAGTAGAACACTAGGGATTCTCCTACATTTCTCTGAAGAGCCATATTTTAGGCAGGAAAGCCACTGCTGTGGATTTCTGCTATTCCAAGTGATGAAACTAACTTTATAAGAGCTCATAATGAGTACATTATCACTTTTGACACCAAACAGTATAAGACCCAGACAGTTGGTCTCAGAAGCTGTAAAAATTTAGATAAACGAGAACAAATTTATTCCTTTGCTCAGTGATTAACATTATCTTCAAAAATAAGAGAAAGCAAAGAAACATAAAAAATGTGTTAAAAAAACCAACACAATTTAGTGTTTGTCATTCAAATGGCTGCTATGCCATAACAGTGGCACTGCACTGAGGTCCAGGCATGCACCAGGACACATCCATCCACAAATAAACACGGGATCACATTTGCTATAACAGAAGGAAAACGCTAAAGTTCCTTCAGCAGTGTGATACAGAAAACTAGATGTAGCACCATGTAATTTCCAAGGAAATATCACCACTCCAAAATACTCAATGTTAGATAGAGGTGCTACTATGCTCACTGGGTTGCTGTAGGTTTGCTTACGTGCACACATAGGGTACTTTGGGCTATTCCTTTGCCCTGAGATACCCTCTGTATATCAGGTGACTATATTTTTTGATGCATTCCTTTCTGACAAAGTGCACCCAAACAGATCTGTTGGACATATTTACAGCCAGCAAAAGCACAAAGTCTGCAGCCAATAATTTTGGCAGAGAAACAGAGTAGGAAAAGCTAATAGCCTTATGCATCTTACACGCAGCACACATCTGTTGATCTCATTTTGTCAGTCTGTTGAGGTGCTGGATTTTCCAGGCAGGCAAAAAAAAAATCTTCCTGTGTAAATTGCAATATAAGCAGTCCAGAAGGTGGTACATCATCAGTGACATCAAATCACAGAATTCGTCCCGTGTTTGGTCAGGTCCCAGTGCTCCCTCCCTGGACTGAGGGAGATTAAATATGCATTGCTATAGGGCATGGCATCATTAGATGCAAATGCATGTATAAAAATACTGACGGTTCTGCTGGCAAGGATCCTGCTGGTTGCATAAGTGAATATCCAGGCTGTGTAATATCAGAGTTCAGCAAACAGAAGAATTTATGCTTCCTCCCAGATGAATTTATCCAGACAGAAGAGATTCAGCAAGCTGCTATGTAATGGACAGCCTGATTCATCCTGCCTTTGGCTGATTAAATTCAGAGGCTGATGTAAATTATTCCATGGAGAAAGTCATTTGAATTTGGTCTGAGCTGCTGCATCCATGGTAACGCACCAGGACACAGAAATCTTAACTTTGCTCCAACCAGGTTATGAGGCACAGTATGGCCTGGACTCAGACTTCCCTGTTGAACAGGGTCAGCAATAAACCACCGAACGCAAACAATGCAGAATATCTTGACTTCTCAGGGAATTATTAGAAACTCTTCTCACTACCCAACACGTCATGCTGGCAGTCAGGTTCATTAAAGGCTGGTTTCAAATTTTCTTTGTTCGACTCTTTTTAGACTCGCAAGTCTCCCAGGGCTCTTGGGGAGGGGTGGCCGTGAGATCTGCTATTTTAACCTGATCAACAGGTTGACAAGTGTCCCCTACTCTTTTATATACTTATATTTGTGATAAAATTAATTCTCTTTACTCTGAGACTTTACTGTTGCCACGAAGAACTCCAGACAGGTCTGAACTTTATAAAAGAAGAGAAATGGAATATGCAGATATGTAATGGCTCACTCCTTCAAAGTAGTGTAATACCACAAAACAGCCTTAACTCCTATCAGTTTCCAGATGGACTTTTAGGATATTAGTTTTGACCCACAATGATCTTTGTTGTTGTGTATTCCACTGTTGGAACACACAGTGATTTTTTTCCCTGCTTTCTACTGCCATAATAGAGACTATGTAGAAGCCCAGAGGGAAGGATGGGAAGAAGAGAGGCAGGGGGATTCTCCATCTCCCAAACGCACTCCTCCCATTTCAGTCAAATATCTGTAAAGCTTACAACCATAGGTTTGGGCTGGGCTGAAGAACACAGGAATTCCAGAGAATGGATACCTTTTTTGCCAGGACGTCAAGATTTGCAGAAGCCATAGCATAAAATTTTAGCTGGGCTCCCTTTTTCGTGAAGATACTTGGCTGCTGTACTCTCATTTGTTTTTCAGAGGATCGTGGTTTTACTAACCTCTCAAGACAGGACTGACATTTTTTTCCACCACCACCTTTGCCATTCTGGATCCCCTCCTGGACTTCAGAAACTTGAAGTTTGTCTAGAGGGTTAAGGTCAGAATAACATTTACAACTAGACTCTCAGCCAGACCTCCAGCCTGGCTACATTTTACATGACAAATTTGGACCAGCGCTGAACTGTGATAATTGCACAATCATTGCTGGACAAGAACTGGAATCACAAAAATATGAAGACTATAAATTCAATGAAAACAGCCCACACTGACTGCTCAGCACCAGCACTAGAAGGATTTCACATTTGTTACCTTCTCAGCTCAAGAGCCAGGATTGCAAGAGATCCTCCAAAAAGCAGAGAGGTCCGTGACCACTTGTAGATAATATGAAGTCTGCTCTAAAGCAAAGCTCCTGTACATGTTGTGGTATCACTGCAACACCTCCATGTACAGATAGTAATTCTTATATTTCTAGTGGATTTTTTTTTTAATACAAAACAATGGTGCACACTTTGAACAATGTTCTTTAGGAGTTGTTCAGCATAGTGCTGGTTTTCAGTCTTGTTATTTGATCAAAGGCACCCTAGCTGCTAAATCAATGCCATCTACTTTGATGGTAATCACAAAAATGGCCAGAATCATAAGACAACATAATACATTCTCAGACTGAAGAGCCTTCCTCTCCTCTGAAATTTCCATCATATCAAGAAGACTTAATGAAAGCTTAGGAGTAGAAAGTGTCAGAGTAACTTCAGCTTCTCAGCACTGAAATATCATGTCTTGTTTCCAGTGCCAGTAGTTGCAGATTTTATTTTCTGACTTCAAAATAAACAAAAGCAACAAAATTACTGCTATGCAATGTTCAGAAACTCTCCCTAGCTGGCTGTTGCAAATCAAGGTTATTGAAGGTTTACAGCATTTCACTTCAAAGTAACTACCTAATAATAAACACTCAGTTGATAAAGAGAGAATACAATTTCTGCCATTGTCATAATGCCTGTGTGCAAACGCTGTAGTAAAACTGGATAATTTATACTATGCTAGCTTTTTCAGACTAACACAATCAAGGTTTAAAATGTTTGAGTCCTGCTCTGTGAACCCTTTCCCCCAAGAAAGCATCATCTGAGATCAATAATGCCCCTGTGCAGGAATACTTGCCACTGCTGAGAGGTACCTCTGTGAAAACAGCAGCAGAAAACCTCTGTTTCATTGTAATCCACCTTATGTTCTTCCAGGACATAAGCAACAGCTCCACTCCACAGTCCTTTCATTGCCGTAAAGATTTCTATGTGAATTTTTATTCAGCTTCCTAGCAGATCTCTGGTTTCTCTGTATCAAGAAACTCTTGAGCAACTCAGATTTGAAAATCTGAAGCCAGTCTACGAAACAAAATGCTGAGGAACTCACAAACAAAGCATACAGTACCCTATCATCTCCAGCATTAGCTTTTAGAAAGACTTTCCCACGCTATAATCAGGTCAGAAGATTCTGCTTTTGTTGTATTAGTCATTGCACAAATGTTTGGAAGATACATAAACTGGTTAGTGCATAATAGCTTAATCTTCACAAGGCCAAATTCTTCCCAAGGGTGGAAAAACAAGGACAGCAGCTGGAGTCCCCTCCGTGTAGGAAAAACGGGTGAATGTAATCCCTGGGCTAAACAGTACAGACAAAGGTTGCTTAGTGTAAAACACATTGCTCCCAACTTATCAAAGCACTCTAAAGATACACGTAACATTAAGCTCACAGATGTTCCCATTGACTTCAATAGACAATCTCATACTCGGGAACAAATGGTCCCTCAAAGACTCTCGGTTTGGGACCCCATCAGCCTGTCTCTTGCAGGATCAAAACCACAACTTCTCTCAGCTCCTTTCTTCTCCTTTTTCAATAGATAAGAGAGTAGCGATAATCTCCACAAGCACAGCCGAGTGCTGCAGACTGTCATCCCCTGTAAATAGGAAGCACAAATACCTGGTGGCAGAGACGCAAGCACGTACCTGATCCTTTGCTGGTACCAGCAGTTCTTCAATCATCATGCTGTCTCGGGCATAAGAACTCCTGTTCAGCGTGTAGGACCTATCCGAACTGAAGGAGCGGAGGCTGTTGTATTTACCATTTATCATAGAAAGTGTAGATGACAATGAGATGAACAAAAAAATAAAAATAAAAAAATTAATACATGCAACTTCCAGGGATAGCATAAGATGGCAAAATATACATACTCTGTGAAATAAATACAAGGGAAAAATGGTATAATAAGTATTTGACTGTAGTTTGATCTCCCCATCCCTACGATATACATAAGCAAAATCACAACCGATGTATACTGCTTTGGCAGTAATGCCGTGGCTTTAGAACAAATGCAGAAAAGCGTATTCAAGTATTTAGATGAACTTTGATAAATGTCTTCATGCCCTAATCCTGAAAGGAGACCCATGAGGGCAGGTCCCTGGGGAGCTGTGGGTAAGTTACAGCACCTGCCCATATGGCTCAGATTGCTGAAGCAAGTTTAACCAAGAGTAACTTTTATGTGTTGTCATTCTCTTTGTGGCTGAACCACTTTTGACTTTGTTATAAACACCCTAGTTATTCCTTTAGTTAGAAAAAAAGGATAGTAATTTTGAAATGAAAGAAGACAGAAAAGAAATTTCCTTATTGATGACTAAATACAGATTCCAATGCTTTGGGGTTTATTATTGGGCACGTTAGACTGTTTAGAAAGAACTATGATCACTCTGAACGTGATGCAATTAAATCACTGTAGGAGTGTGTTACACTTAACCCTGGAAGATACATTATGGTATGTGCTAAAAACATGCTGCAGGCCTAGACATGCTTGCTACGTGACAAAAAATAAAGTAGTAAAAATGTGAATTAATACAAAGCAACATCCAACAACATATTACACTTTTGAACTAGCAACACTTTTCAGACTCAAAACTCTACAACTTGTTTCATGCATTTTGTAGTTGTTAATAGAACTTTTCTAGTCCCTTAGCACATGTTCCTCCTTGTGCTGGAAGCAGAATCGGGATCTTGATTACACACTGTAGGCATATGTTAAGCAGACTTTTACATGACAAAGGGCGTAAAGAAATCAAGTTTATTTGTTATAACAGAGGGATCCACCCCCCCACCCAAAAATAAATAGCATGTCACTTTCCAATGCTGAATAAAATGAAGATGAGCAATGGCAGCAGCAGAAAGATGTAACACGATGCCATGCCTTCTTACCTGACTTTTGGACTAAAGCAATTTACAGTGGAAAAGAAACAGGAGAAATAGAAAGCAAAGAATCAGACGGGAAAAGCAAGATGTTATGGCTGGATGGCTTATATATTTAATGTGTTTGTTTCTTAATGTTACACTCAGAATCAGTAGTAAGATACATCCACATAATACTTTTTGCTAAATAAAACACTTCACAGGAAAAATGCTGTATTTGTCTCCTCTGAGCATAACATGTGCAATGTAAAAAATGAGTTACGCAGCAACAAATAGTAATGGCACTGCTAAAATCAGAAGCATGGGAATATTAGATTTCTCTCAAAGAAAAGATAAAATGAGGCTGAACCCTCCGACCTGCCTACCATCTTGAATGCAAAATTCTGCTCTCCCACTTGCACAGTGAGAATTTAGACATGGGCAGGAAGAGTACTGTAATGAGTAAAAGGTGTCCTGTAAATCAGTACCAAGCTCTGTACACAAAGCGCACTCCCTCTCCACCGTCACCACAGTACTTCAGACCTGACCTCATCCAACAGTGCTATGTGATGATCCTGCTCACACCGACTTCTGTTTAAAAGCAGCATGTCAGCTTTGTTAATTAAGTTTACAAAGACGTAAGATTCCCCCTTCAGATCTGCTCTGCTCATTTTCTAGCTAATGGACTTTTTAAACGCATTTTGGTATTCCTCGTGAATGTATTATCACATAAATACTTACTAACTTAGCTAAAAATTATAAGTGAAGCAAAACATGGCTGGGTACTACTAAAGGGTAAATTTGCACTGCATGCTTGCATTTCTAATGCGACCGTAACAAACAAGACTGAAGGGTAGACATCTAAGCTTTACCTTATGGGAGTTGCCATTCACTGTTAGACAATGAACTCACTTTTTAAAACAGATCTTTAAACTACAGCATAGGAAAAAGTCCTCGGGGCTCCAGCTTATGAGGTTTAATTATTAGCTTCAGTACGATTCAACTGTCAGTAAATACATTGCAAATCCACAACTATGGAATTAATCTCTGCTCATAGAGCTTTAATTGTTCTGAGCAACGCACAGTGCAGGCTTTAGCAAGATTCAAAAATGAAATCTAAAACGTTGATCTAGCAACACCTGAGTTGAAATCAACATTAGTCAGATATTATATTAAGTTTACAATATTTTATCAGGTTCACAGAAACTTTGGCCTGTTTTCTGTAACATGTAATCCGTTCCTTGTCAAATGAAACCCTACAACAAATTTAGGGTACACCTGCTTTATTATTTTTGGGAGCAATTTTGCATTTTTCTTTAATATTGATTATCTCAGTTGGAATACTCACTAGCACCTTTAAGAAATAAAAGCACCAAAATAGCAAAATGATTGTCATTCAGTTTTTCTGGCATTTACATTCTTCAGCTAAATTAGTCCATTAAGGAACATTCTAATGTGAGTATCAATTTGGCCAGTGGTAGTGAAAAGAAACCTGGTTTTGCTGGCTGTTCTAGATGAGTTTCAAGACCAGCTGCAAACCGCTAGCAAAGAGGTGCCTTGGAGATCTTCAGAGCATGAGAAGATACCAGAAAAAGTGAATAGTTAGTTTTCTGTATCGTTGCCATAAGAAGCCAACATGAATAAAGAATACAAAATAAAACTGCAATGAACGTATGCTTTAAAGGCGCAGTATTATCATAACACGGAAGTAAACCCCCTCTACTTTGTTTCGAAACAGACTCCAGCTTTGTGTGAAAGAACACTCTTGCTTTGTAAAAACTTGTAACTGTGGTGACATGCAAACACGAGAAGCAGCAAATACAATACCTGGCAGAGCGGGCTCCCAGGCTAAAGCCCATGTATCCTTCAGCAGGCAAAGAATCATCTCCCAACTCTTTCAGATCCTGGGGTCCGAGGTATTTGTCCGTGTCACCTGTCATTGCATCCTCACCTGCCAGTACAAAAGCCAGGCTGAAATCAGAAGCTGCCCGTATTGTGAATGTTTGTGTGCTTAATAAGTCATAACGCCCTTCTCTGCTCGCCAACAAGGAATCAATCCCGTCACCCCCACTTTCCCTAAGGCTCTTTCCATGTAGTACGTCAATTATCCACCCTCTGAACGAGCCTGAGAAAATAATTTTATTGGGGGCAAACGTAAGAAGCAAAATTCCACCTCGACGTAAATCCAATAAAGTTATACGAGGGATGACTTTTGCCCAATCGTTTAAGCAAGCTAAAGGGTTCTTCTGTACTTTGCACGGTTGCGCTCACTTTTGCTTTCCTTACCAAAAAGCCCGAGCTGACAAACTAAAGTTAGGTTATTCCGTATGCAAAAAAAAAAAAAAATAAAAAAAATAATACCTGGCTGTGAGAGACAGCCTGTTTGCCCACCAGTACGAAAAAGTGCAGCAAGCTTGAATGGATGTGGAGTAACAGAAAAGGCCCGCCTTCCACCTTCGGTATTTCT
This sequence comes from Charadrius vociferus, assembly GCF_000708025.1. NCBI lineage: Eukaryota > Metazoa > Chordata > Aves > Charadriiformes > Charadriidae > Charadrius > Charadrius vociferus. Next base: position 1,517,225 of record NW_009649467.1, on the reverse strand, counting down.
CAATAACTTTTGCAAGTTTGAATGCAAGAGGGCAGTTTTTTTGGTTTTGTTTTTGTTTTTTATGAACTGCCTCACACGCCCAGGTTGCTTTTCTGAAGGTAAGTGCTTCCTGAAGCCTCCTCAGCGCAGAGCCGGCCGGGGGGCGAGGGCAGAGCCGAACAAAGCCTTGCGCCGGCGGAGCGCTGCCGCCCGCCCGCCCGGGGAGCCCGGCAGCCCGAACCCACCCCTGCGGGACGGAGAGCCCACCGGGAAGCGCCAGGCCTATGGGACACGCAGACATCGGCAGAGAAGTAGATGGTTTGGGTGTGGTTTGTTTTTTTTTTAAGAAACAAAGGAAAGGAAGGAAAGCTAAACTTTCGGAGAGGAGGGCAGGCGCCGCAAAGGGTTAACGGAGCGCTCCCTCTCGCTGGGAGCATTTGCATACCATTACATCATGCAAACCTACATTCCTGCATTGACAGAGCAAGTCCAAAATATGCCTTTTGCGGTTGTAGGATTTCCCCCCCCCGTTCCCTCGCCACCGCAGAGCGGAGAGCTCCCCGTAAGCTCATGACTCGCCCGCATTCACGCTCTCCTCCTTTGTTGTGAACGCCTTTTAGGTGAGTAAAAGTTGCACACCAGAGAAGTTTAACAGCGTGTTCTGGACCGTAAGCGACTCCCCAATCCCAGCTATACGTTTTCCCACTTTCATTCAAGGAGTTTAGACTAGTTTCCATTCACTTAACTCAGGAAACCACAGGCGAGCTCTGGTTATAAACTAACAATCAATTCTAAAAATACCCCTTCAGCTACTGCTTTGCAAACGGCAAACAAACAGACCAACTTTCTCCTCCGGCCCAGCAACAACCAGTACTTTAAATAACAGTTTAAAAGCTAAAATGTTCATAACATACGAGAAAGCATTCAAAAAACCAGAAACAGAAACATTATATATTAAGTTAAACTTTAAAAAGTCTTACTGTTTTGGAAAGCCATTTTCACCAGTCTGGTCTATAAGAATTTTTTCCCTGATGTTTCCAAGAATTCCTATTAGTCCTATTAGTCCTTAAGCAGTGATTTAGAGTTAATCTCCAAACCAGCACAAGCAAACTAATCCCTGTGGGTCATATTCGCTTTCCACACAACAACTGAGATCTTCTTAACATCTTGATCTCTTCGTATGTATTTTAGGACATGTGCATCTTTGTCCTCTCAACTCAGATCAAAGTTCTTTGCAAATATGAAACGGAATGAAAAATAATGACTACAGTTAAAAAAAAAAAAATCCCCTTTTAATCACTCTGCAGACATCCCTTTAAAGCTTCTGCTGATTGGATTACAGCCTCCCTTGGCAAGCCTCTTGAATGGTGACATAAATGCAGGCACTCCAGTTATTTGTATGTAAATAGGGGTGCTGCGAGGGTGTAGTTTTTCTGTAACTCGATACCGGGGCTGAGCAGGGAGCGCGGGGCTGCCGCAGGCGGGAGCAGAGCTGCTCCGTGGGGTGCTGCCCCCACTCCCTCTCCGCCACCCCTGCGCGGGGGGCTTGAGTCCAGAGAGAGAATTCAGGTGCTTGAAGTGGCCCAGAGAGGGTCCGAGACGCGGGCAACTTTAAGCAACTACTAACTGGACCAGTAACGTTTGGAAACTTCTGCCCTTATACCTGAAGCCGAGCGCTGCTCCGCTGCGAGGAACAGAAGAGGCATTTTCTTTAGGAGCGTCATTTGTCAAAAGCAAGGTGGGGAACGATAAAAAGCTATTCCAGTTGAGCTGCAAAATAAATTAGATGTTATCCTGCTCTGCAGCTTATCCAGCCAGAGCAGGATTACTCTGATGAAATGCTCTCATCAAAGGAAAAGCTGCATCTAGGAGTGGTAATTTCAAAGAATTCCAGGCATTGTTTTGTGATCGTGGGAGGCTGGAGCAAAATGGGTGGTGCACGTTTCAGCAATCCCACTCTGTTTAATTAGGTGCCACAGCCTAATCCTCTGTGTTTCAGGTAACTAGCAGAGTATTTGCTCACAGCACACTGTACTCCTGTAGAGAGAGGTCCCGTGGAAAAGTGAAGAGAAAATTCATCTCTGAACACAATCGATAGAGAAATGCCCAAGAAGTGAGGCACTGACAAAAAATCACCCGAGAAAGAGAAGACCGCATTGCTTTGCTGCAATTCCCATCCTCACCTTCATAATACGTTCCATGTTGAAGACATGATGTCCCTGTTAAGGGTGGGCAAACATAGCTATCACAAGGACAGGAAACTGTTCAAAATCCAGGAAAGAATAGGAGCAGTAGGTCAAAGCAAAGGCCCATCCATTCTAGTACACTGCCTCTGACAGCAGCCACGCTTTACAGAAGAATATAAGAATATGAAACTGTGGAAGTCCTCTGGGACATTTTTCTAGCTGGCAGTGATTTGAGCACACATTTTCTAAAGCTGCAAGAGGTTTGTATCATCATGAGCAGGTATTTTTTCTCCCCTTTTTAAATTCTTCCAATTACACTTTGAACTCGTGTAAACTTTTTGCGTTCCCCACACCAAGGATGTGTGCAAGGAGTCACACGATTCAACTGTCTGTTGCATCAAGAGCAGCCCTTTTAATTTAAGATCAATCTGCCCCTTGCTGGTTTCACTGATGCCCACTGTTCTTGGACTTCTGGAGAGGCAGCAAGCATTACTGCTCGCTTTGCCACCCGCTATTTTATACATTATAACCTATTCCTCGTTCAGCATTTTTTTTTCCTGGGATATACAGTCCTACGCTACTCTTTTCTCACCGAGGAGGTTTTCCATACGTCTCATCACCTTAGTCAGCTTTTCCCATGTTTCCCCCATTTTTCTGGTCCCTCAGCATGTTTCCTACGACTGGGAATTGCAAGAGCGCGGGGTAGGTGCTCTTTTTAGAGGCCAGTGAGAAATACAGGCTCTCTGGCAGCAGGAAAGAAGGCATCATGTGGCTTGGGGAAGGGCCTCCCCAAAAAAATTTAATCATAGCCTGGGATCCAAATGGGCATCTGTCATTGGCTTTGCTAAAGATCCCTGAAGCTTTCGCCACTCCCTCATCACAGCCTGTCCAGAGTTGCCCGATGGCAGAAGAGGTACAGCCACAGGGAAAAGCAGGGTGCTTCCGGTTGTAGCCAAGGTTTTGGTTTCACACCAGTATGGAGACAAGCCAATACCAAACCGCTGAAACTTTTATAAATCTGTAAAATTTTATGGAGACAAAGAAACTCAGAAAACTCTGAGCACAACAATATAATAAATCAACCCCTCCTAAAATGATCAATAACAGACTTGCATGTATGAGAATGCCCTGACTTGTCTTAAATGCACTTAAACTGCTGTACCTCAGCACCTACTCAGGGATCAGGCAGTGTCCTGCTAGGACATCTGTCTAATCTGCCAGGAATTGATTAGCATGATACTTAATCCTACTGAGAGAGGAATCTCCATTAAATGGGTTTAAAACAGTGTCCTTATTTACACCCAGAAGTTTGTTATCTACTGAAGACCAAATCAAAAACATTAAAAGCTCAACACAGTGTTTCTTGACAATGACTGTCTAAACTCTCAACACCCAAACTGTTTTTTGGTTTGGATTTTTTTCCCTTCACTGCTCACATAGTCTCGCCCCTCTTTGTAGCAGTTTCCATCGCTTGCTGTCCCTTTGCCTCTGGGACAGCAGCAGCAGCTTGGGGGGTGGGTGGCTATTGTGACAGAGCTCATTGCTGGGTTGTGGCAGCCACAGCAGGGCTCCGGCATCCTCCACCAGATTAAAACTCTTGCACCCGCCAGGAGGGATGCTCCCAGGCTGAGCATGCGTCTGCAGAGGAGGGGGCTCCCTCCGGGCCTCCCGCAGATGGCTCGGGTTGTGCTTTAGCACGGCTGATTCCTGACTCCCCACCAGCCCCACGGCCGCAGGTCGCACCACTGGGGCTCCCAGCTGCACAGGGCATGGGGTGCAAGCTCACATCTGGAGATGGTAAGAGGAAAGACCCAGTTCTTGCAGTCTCAGGTTTCACATTTATAAGATTTGCAATCTCTTTAAAAATAAAAGCAGAGCACATGTCCAGTGTGCATCGGAATTACTCTATATTCTTCTACAAACTTTCTGCTACATACAAAGATGAACCTTCCTTTTTTTTGGCCCACAAAATCATGTTCACATCTTTCAAAAAAACACCATTTCTTTTTTTGTGGTGTAGCAGTTTGCCAGCAGTTAACCTCATTTGGGCAGATTTGCCAGAATAGTCTAGGAAAAGGAAGACAAGATCTCTCCTCTCAACCAGTTTGACTCCAAACCAAACTGTCCTCGGCAGCAAAGTTACACATTTTCATGTAAATACTAATTTATCGGGCACAGCACGACATAAACACAAGGAAAGGGTTTCCTGACATTTGCCTCTGAGCTCCGAGACTCTACTTTCCAAGCCTTCAATTTCCCTTATGAGAGAAACCTTGAGGATTGTGGAATATTGATAAATCATTAAACAAGTTTCTCTCACTGAAGAGTTTTGGCTGATAACATGAATGTTAGCCAAGTGACGGAGAGCTCAGATTTGGGTGGTAAATTTGTGCCCTTCTCTCACTTGGAAATCAGCTCCCTGGCTATGAGATCTGTCAGAGCGCGTTACCATCTTGAACGTATTTATTTCAACTGGCACAAGTGGATGCATTGTATATAAATACCCTATCAACTTTGAGGAGCTGTGGGGATGGGCGTCAGTATATTGTCTTTACAGACGTGCAAGTCAGGAGAGACATGCCAGTGGTTATTACCTCAATGCCTGTAATTCAACACATGCCTTACACACTGGAACGCTTCAGTATAGATTAATAAAATACCTGTTATTTGATTTGAAAGCTCCCTTTCAGTGTTAGGTTTGAAAATGACCCTGTTATATATAAACCAGTCTCTCAGCTCCCCTAGTAACAACAAGGGTGCAGAATACGGTCTCTAGGCAAAGAATCGATTGTATTACACCTGCAGTCTTAATTTTTGGTTTGGTTTGCTTTTTGTTAAACAGAGTTAGTGACTATAAAAGCCTTCTACAGACTTGGCCTTAAAAACGATCCTGTACATTAAATGACACATTTTACATCTTTGGTTCTAATATTCAGATTCCATATAGGAGTGTTTCTCATCTGTACTCGCAGCATGCTGTGCAGTGGGATATGGCAATAGTTAGTGCTCTATTAACTAACGCTATTATATATCAGTGTTGCAGTCAGTTGAAACAATACGGTATTTTAAGCAGTACAATAGCGTAAGAGAGCTATTTCGAAAACCCAGGTGTACGGTAAGAACACTATCCATTTGGAACTGGAGCAATGGGAACACAATGACAAAGTGAAAACAAACCAAAAGCCTCGATGCATGAATTAAACAAGAGCTGAACACATTGGACTTTGCTAAATAGCTTTTACACCTTACAGCTTAAATGCCATAAAAATTAAAAGTAAATATATCACTAGGAATGAAGAAAGAGAGATTAACTAAAGAAGCACAAGAATATTGAACCCAGTAACTTGTTTTCCTAATAGAGAAGAAAAAAAATGCAGTTCTAATGCAAGTGAATGGAGGGACACAAAAACCACCTTCAGGACACTGTCATCCTCTTCATCAACTCAAGACCTTCCTATTTCTGAATGTCACCTGGGAATCTAATCCCGCCGCAGCCTCTGGAATCCTG
>NW_009649467.1:1467619-1511534 GCF_000708025.1 Charadrius vociferus | reverse complement strand
TGCACATCCAAACCAGGGGAGGTCTAACCTGACAGAGGATGTGGGTAGAGGGGAGGGAAGCAGTTGCCAAAGGAGTTTTAAATACTTGGGGACCACTGAAGCCATGTCAAATCTGCCCAGGAGTGAGCTGGGATAGGTAGGTTGCTAGTGCCCGTAGCTCAGGAGACTTACTTAAGATGCACCGAAAACTTTATTGTCACTTACAGATTTCATGTCACTCTGCAGGACAGATACAGGTGAAATCTCAGCTACAAGGTACTTCCTTAATACTAACACACACCAACATGTTTGAGCGCAATGCAGCATCCTCTTTATTCAGGAAAAAAGTAATCTGATGTGTTTTTACCGAATGTCATGACTGAAATATTATTTAAAAAAACCAAAACAACAAAAAAAAACCCACAACAAAAAAACTCTGAAAATACTTCTTTCCAGGCTAAGGGCCCACCACTATCAATGTAAATCAACCATTTCAGAGCTGAATTCACATCAGAATTTAAAAAACAACAACAAATTCCTTCCGCCATTCACTTTCACTATCAGCTCTTTCTTCCAAAGTGTTTTGATATTTGACCCTTTTGTCCAATATTTAATTTTTCAGTTACAACAATAAAACAATTCTCCACTTTATAGAAGCAGCAGCAAAAGAACTATTCCAGGAAAGTGGAGTTAATTTGATTAAAAAATTGGGAGTGAGACATTCAGAAAAAGTTAGAGAATTATCAGCATACCTCAAAGATTTTTTGAAAGCGTTCTTAATTGTAAAGCAGAAATTGTTAGTGGGATAATAAGAAAATTATATGAAAGGATTAATTTTCAGACAGATTAAATAAAAGGAAAAGACTTAAGTTAAATATCACTGCAATACAAAAATGCACAAATACCTTCTTCAACATCTGACAAATATTCAGCATCGCTGAGTATTTCAGGGGCATTGGCTTTACGAACTGTATGATTTAAATAAACAAAATAATTAAATAAAAGCATAGACTATCAATGTGTCAACCAAAAAACTCAATGTAAAACAATAATGAATATGCAAAGACTATATCCAACTAATACTGCTTGGTGGTTGTTTTTTTTAAACAAACATTTACAACAACAAAAGACTGAAAAATAAGCAAGAGGGCTTTTTAATTTTTTAATACCTTCATCGTCAGACATATCAAGAACTTCATTCATGGTTTCAGGTACATTCATTTTGTGCTTTTCTGTAACAGTCTGTGAAAGAAAATAAGATCATTTCAGAGTGCAGACATAATTTTTCCTAAAATTATAGGGTTTTTGAAAACTAAATGCAAGGTAGGACATATTTTTATCTGCAGTTAGCAAAACAAGATTTATTTTTTTAGCTTCTTATTCACTTTCCTTTTTATAGATGCATTGAACTATACGTTAAAAAAGACTCCAGAAATAGGCAATATTATATTTTTGTTTTAAACCATATTCACCATTTTCACAGCAGAAAAAGCATGAGCTGAAAGCCTAGAAGATGTTGATATCAAAAGAAGAAACAAATGCGCTGAAGAGAGTTTCATGTTCAGGGGTTTAATAAGAACTCTTTAAATAGTCATCTAAATTTTGAGCAGGAATATGTCATCACTATTTAAACTAAACTTTCTGAGGGAAGTATTTCTCCCTTGTCATTAGAAAAATGCTGCAATTTGGGAGCAGGCTTAATCTGTGTGATCTTTTTTCAGAGGTGCCTCAGCATGAATTGTGTGTTTTTCCCACAAATGAGAACAATTGTAACCACATGGAGGCTAAATGATACCCCTTAAGGAATTTCTGCATGAAAGACACTCAGAAGTGGTTGGTTGATTTTCATCCTGATGTTTATATCGATTCAGACTCAAAGACCAATATAAAAAGAAACTAGCAGCAGAAAAATAATGTTATGAATGCCTGAAATCTGTTCCTAGAATACCTGTGTATCCTACAAATGACATACACGTGAACATTTTTCTCTCCAGTCGGGGTACTTACTGCACAACAAGCACTGGTGAAGTTTTAGGTCACGCAGGAGACCCTGCAGAGTTACTATTCAAGGAGTGCAGTGGAATAAAAAAAATAATAAAAAAACCCCAAACCCAACAACACCCACTCCAGACCAAAAGCCACCCTCATCTTTACAGAGTTTTTATACAATATTATTTTTAACCGCCATTACTTCTCATCCTTCATATGCAAATAAGAAATCATTAACAAGTTCCGGAGGACAAAATAGCTTTTCTGTTTTCATTTATTTTAAAATATTTCATCTTTTCTCTGGCCTCATGAGTACTTATTTGGCAGTTCATGTTTCTTGGGCTACTGCTGCCATGACTTGATGTAGGCCGAAGAGCTCCTGCACGCTCAAACATCACTAAACTTATAAAAAGCCTCACACTTATTTAATTTTGTGGGAATTACTTGCAAAGCTTTTTAACACATTGCTGTTAAACTAGCAAAATCACAAGACTTTTATTTTTCAGGTGCTACTGGATTTTTTTATTGGTGTTTGAGTCTAAATTATAGTCAAATTAGCTATGTTCATCCCTGGTTTCAATAAATTTACCTTTGGGAATTGGTTAGCCACAAGCCTCAAAAATAAGTCTCAGCAGTCAAACTTAAGAGTTTTTAAGACCCTCGATTTTACATCAGATTTCAGGTCTAGACTTTCAAAGTCTGACAATTACACACTTGTGGCAGATCAGCAGCATATTCTGATTTTAATGGAAATTATTTCTGTGCTTCTCTTGAGAGTAGGTATTTGGGGTAGTATATAGACTTTTCAGCATCTAAGATTTCTTCTAGCACAATTCACAGCCTGACCCACCATCTCTCTACTCTTCTTCATCTACAGAACATAAATGATCAGTCATCTTATGCAGCAGAAACTCTCCCAGCTTCCTGCTTCTACAAGCCAAGAATGACCTTGTGATATTGGGAGTTCTTAGCATAAAAATGTGAGTTTACTTTTCCTGCAGCTACCTAGTTGTATACTAGGCAATCATTCAAGTTTATGCTACCCTGTATAATCTTCTCCATCAAATTTTTCAGGTTGTGGAAAACTATTTTGAAATCTTTCTAGAGAGAAACGTGGTCTTGAGAAAACCTAGAGAGAAGCCGTAAGAAAAAAAAGTGATTAGCTTCTGGCATATTCCTTTATATCTCATTGTTCTGAAACGCGTCTTTTGTGTGGTGGATTTTCTGTAAGCTACTGAATTATAGACCACAGCCAGGAGAGTCACAGGAAGAAAAGGCACATGCAGTAGCAGAGCTAAAATCTGCCTGTCACACCAAATGCTCATCGTATTGTAACCACCTGCTTGCACTGACAGACAACACAAATGGGTGATGACAAAACATGGAACACACAGTAACTGTTGTCCGTCTCTGATATGCCTAAAAATACATACATGCACTTACTTGTCTTTTTCTTTTTAATCAGAAAAAAAGTTGCAGAAAGGAAAAAGCAAATTTGGAGCCAATGCTCTGAATTTACGTTCTTAAGACCCAATTTGGGCTTTACTATTATGGTGGTGCACGGAGGCTCCTCACCTCACAAAACTGTTTTCTTCATAGAGCAATTTGGCAAAACGTTAGTGAACAAAAGATCTTTCTGAGAAATATTTTGGATTCTGTGAATCACCATTTTTCCGATAACAGGTAATATTTGACCACTGCTAGTCCCTTTAATCTCTCCGGGCTAACACTGCAATAAGCCTTTGTGAGAGGCAAGACAAACAAGCTGGAGTTTGTGTGTATGTCAGTGAATGAACCTCTGGGGTTGCAGGAGCTGACTGTGGCTGCTTGCAGAAGACAGCCTTTCACCATCTTTCAGAAGACGCCAGAAACTACGCAACGGGGTGGTTTTAAGTAAATTCCAACCACTTTTTAGATTGGAATAGGGTTTCTTAGGCCAAATACAAGTCATTATACATCAGTCCTTTGGAAAACCCTCTCAAAAGGCAGAAGCAGCTTCTATTTACACAAGTCTGTTGGAAGGTCTTTTCAACTACAAACCAGGCCGTATTCACGTGCTTTGTGCCCTAAACAGCAAGATGTGTGGAAAAACATGGCAGCTATGACCAGTCACTTACACTGTCCATTTTCTGCTCCGTTGGTACTCTTTCTGCATGCATCCTAATAATGTCTACTACCTTAAAAAAATATTGCTCATATTTGACTCAATATCCACTTTATCATGCTAAAAGGAAATAAGTAGAAATTAAACTGGAATCTCAGCAACTAAACAAAGCTGAATACACTGGCTTCGGAAAAATTCTTCCATTCACTACTGAACTAAGCTGTACTTACAATTGTAGTCATGGTCTCTTCTGTCACCACCTTCAATGTGTCAACAACTGAAATGTAGCCAAGTCGCTTAGCAATGGCGAGGGCAGTGTTTCCATTCTAGCAATTGAAACATTTATCACAAAAGTTGAGTGTTAGCAAGGAAAAGTGTAGAAATCTCTAATTAACTGTAAAAGAATGCACAATAAAGGCCAAATAAATGTTTGCATGTTGGTGACTGAAATAAGTATATTTTGGGTAGTAGGATATATAACTAAGGTTTTAACTCTTTACAGAAACGGGATGAAAATGAAAAGATTTTCAGATGTTTGTTGTTCTAGTTTTGGAAGACATGATAGCATAGAGGATGCAGGGGCAATGGGAATAGACTTCCTCTGCTCTTTTCCTCTCCCACCACGTACATTTTTTTCACATTTCCCTTGCTGAAATGCTTTACACAGGGTGGGACAACTGAGCCCAAGGGGGAAGCGGCAGCCTCGCGGTGGACCCCGTGCACTTACCACAGTGAGCTCGTTGGGCGCCGCGCCGTGCTGGAGCAGGACGTTGATGATGTGGGTGTGCCCCTGCTGCGCAGCCTGGTGCAGCGGCGTGTACCCATTCTGCAGGCAGAGGGAAAGGGAAAGGCTGCTGCAGGCACAGCGCACACGCCGCCTCCACTGAATGAGCGAGGCAGAAGCGGAAAACTCACCTTCGTTTTGGCATTAACTTTTGCAGAGTGTTGCAGAAGGAAGTTAACAATTTTTATGTTTCCGTAGTGGCAGCCAACGTGCAAAGGAGTGTATCCCATCTAGAATGAACGAAAGCAATTAGTAAACGTGAATATCCCACATGTCCCCCGACAAAAAAAAAAGCAGACATGAAACAGCAAAAATCCTGTTAAGCTTAATTTCTTTGGCCTATGTGAAAAATCCTCCGACCTTGGAAAAAAACCCACACCTCACAAATGTCAATTCAAGACCCGTTCTTTGTGAATTTCTCCGAATGCCTTGTATTTCTGTAATCTTCAACACATGCCACGTTGATTAAAGATTTGCCTGCCTCTCCAACGGTCAGACTGGGGCAGAGCCCACCTTTTTAAATAAATGTGTGTATAACGCCTTGCACAGTGAGCTTCACATGCCTGGTGCTCCTATAGTGTGATAATAAACAAGTAAATAAAAAAGTAAGTAGTAACAACTTTCTAAAAGCCAGGCATGCTGAGGGCTGCCTCAGCTACGGTGCAATTTGCAGCTCATCCATTCTGACTGAAACAGCCGGAAGGTAGATCTAAAACAATGCAACTGATTTGCTGGCTCTGCCAGAACAATATAGACGTACAGAAACTGGAACACCAGCTGGTGAATCGAGGCTCTATGACAAAAAGGTCTAATTTTTCATGCGTCTGGCCTTGTGTTGTAGAAACTGGAAGAAATTGCTTTTTCTTGGCAACTACAAAGATGAGAAACTTGAATGTATCCTTTTTGTTTCGACTACTTGTTTTTCATTTCTAGCGGACAGACTAAAACTGTTTGTCAACATCGGGACTCCCCCACCAAATGCTCTAAATACAACTAAATGGCTTTTTATAGTAAAGTATACACATTCTGGAAATTTTTCTAAAACTAGTTAGTAGAAGAAGAATATAACTTAAAAACCTGACAAGGTTTTTTAAAAGACTACTACTGTTTTTTAAAAACTACTCCTGGTAGCAAAGCAGGAGTCGCTAGGCTGACTCTGAACTCTCTCACTTTAAAACCCACATATTTAAAATAAGTCAAACAGCATGTTGAAACCTGTTAATTGTAATAAACACTTTAATCAACAGTTAACATTTAACATACAATGCAACAAATCAAAGAGGACCAAAGCTTGCTCTTGCTGCTCTTTTTATAATCTCTTAGTCCATAAGAACACTTAGCAGTTTTGAAAAAGTTGGACTTGAGATGCTTAATGTATCAGAAATTATTAGATTATCTTTCTTGAAGTAATTATCTTTTTCTGCCTTATCTTCCCTGCAAGACAACACTATCTCTTCTTCCTTAACAAACATAATCAATCTAGAGCTGTGCTAAGGATAGTTCAGGAGACGGGTACCTCTAAACGGGACACTTGGTGTTTTACTCCATGGCACAGAGAGAGGCCACTTTTCCTCAGACCTCCCCCCCCCCAGTCACACTAACAGCTTGATGGCTTTCCAGCAGATGCTTTGCTTGGCTCACAGAGATGGATTGATGGGCTTCCCCCTCTCTTCAAGTGAGTCATCAGGATTCCTTTCCCCTTACAGGTCAGGTTTCATGGGCCTGCTTGACTGGATCCGAGATGCCAGAAGGGTCATCTTAGCCAGTGTTCACATGGGGCTTCACCATTTTGCAAGCAGGATGAAACTACACTGCCAGTGTAATATGTCCTTTTGCTACTCTGTGGGACTTCCAGTGTGGTATTGGCCACATGCTCCATCAACAGTTTTTATGGAAAAAATCAATTGCTAGGCTGTAAAAATCGTATCTGATCTGAGGAATGCAAATACCCTAAACACATGGTAAAACACAGTACAAACATGCACTACTGTTGATCTACAAGAATTCTGCTTTCTGAAAAACGGTAAGAGGTGAGGCTGCCTGAGATCATCATTCCAGTGGCAGAAAGGTCAGTTATAATATATATGAGGAAACACAACCATGGTGCATGTCTTGGTTGCTGGTAGAGTGCAAAGCAGCCACATGGCCAGAAGGAAATTATACTACTTGGGACTGAACAATCTGGAACTAGATCCAAAAGCCAACCTTGTGGGTGGAAATGCTGAAAGATGGGCTGGTCTTGTATTGACCAGGGTCTTGCTGCTCCCATCAGTGTTTAAAGGTGAAAAAGTGCCTTTGCTTTCCTGCTCTGAAAAGAAAAGCCTGGTGCCCAAGAGATAGAGGTACACAGGGAGTTAAAAGCTGCAGCCTGTCATCCTTCAGTTGTACATCCATGTCAGACAACCGGGTCAAAAGCACTGAGGAGAGAAGTCCAAGGTCTGGGGTTCAGGAGCCAGTACTACACCACATGTTCAATCCATTAGGTCAAAGCTGCTCAGAAGAAAGAAAGAGAAAACCTCAAATGTGAACTATTTCCACTGGAGGGAAGTTTCAAATGTCCACGGGTTTAGACACACCATTTTCTTCATGTCATTTTGCCTCAGATACTACTGCACACAAGGTTACCTAATTTCAGTTGTATTAACACATGCTAGGAGATGGTAGCTATGCCAGTTACTTTAAATTAGGGTGTGTATTTCTTCTTCAGTTAATTATATACTCCTTGCCATCTAAAGAAACTACTAGCTTTGACAACTAGGATGAGTTAATCATTGCAAGAAACCACGCCGGATCCAAATTCCATTGGCATCAGCAGAATGAAACTTTCCGTTGACTTATACGAACATTGGATCAGATGATAAATGACTACAAAGTACTTTTCACACCGAATAGTTGTGCACAGTGGTAAAAGCCTGAGCGCTAGCTGAAACGTAATCATCATGAACTGAACCCTAGGACCTCATCTTACAGTTACTGTTAGTTTAGGGTTGGCCTAATAGCTTCCTCACAGTGCCCAGTGTCTGAATCTGACAGGGCTCCCTAACCTGGCTTGAGTCTTGAGTCTTCAGCAGAATGCTGAGCATACTCACAGCCATGTACCTCAAAGACAGCTTCTGTGGTCCCTGCTCCTACATGTCCAAACATAAACTCAGATTAAAACATGGCCAAACTATCAAAATATCGGTTAAAAAAATACTGTGAAATCTCCTCATACAAGAACTTAATTCCTTTTCTCCCCCTTCAAAATACAGGCCTCTTAACATGACCTGCAAGGTGAACAAAAATCAGACATCATAAAACCAACTGGGGAGATGAAATCCAAAGTCAAGGGCCACCTGCTGGGAACCCCTGCTAATAACCCTAAAACATTAAAATCTGGAGAGTATCAGAGAGCTGAAACCAGCTGATCTCAAATTGCCCTTTGAAGTGATCTGTAAAGGTTCCTCTCTCCAGCCTGTAACGACGAATATTGAAGGAGGAGCTATCAAATCCCTGATATTTACTGCAGTACAACATCCATTTCCTTCTACAAATGGTATATACGAAAATTTACATGTGGTACCTTCATAAACGACTAAAGGAGTAATTATTGATGCTCTTTGTCACTCCTGACCAGCCTGCTGTTTAAATCGGAGACTAAGTGAAAACTTTTCCTCCTTCACCTCCAAATGTGTGGTAGAAATCATGACATTTCCATGGTGACATGGTCATTATTCTCCCTGCTACAACTCTTGGTGTCCCAGAGCTGAAGCTGAAGGATGCTCCTTCTGAAGGTCTTGGTGCTGCTGGCCTGGTCAGGTATGGCAGCTGGAGGTGCATGCGCTGAAAGGCAGTTTCTCTGTATCATGCAGGGAAAGGCATCTCAGGCACCACACATGTCCTGAGTAGCAATGTGGGCACCTGCTAGCCTGGTGGCAAAATACCAGCTTCCTGTCTGAACTCCCTGGAGGGGACTTGGAGCTTTCTTTTAAGTTTGCCATACCCTGTGGTGATCTCACGTCATGTCACGTTTGATGAGGCAGCGCCTAATGCAGCACACAGTCACTGACAGCAGAGCGACAGAGATCTGATGCGGCAGGTCACATCTCACTGGGCACGTTAGACCTCATCAGCCACCAGAAGACATCTCTCATGTTTATAGTCAGCAATGTTTGTAGTCAAGGCATTGGTCATAATAAAACTAATTAGCAAAATGCCCTTTTAATGCCTGAGACCTGGACAGCATATCCTTTGCTTCTTAGCTACAGTAGAGATTCCTGCATTCAACTGTTTCTGGCTCAGGAAGGTGTAACATTTATATTTGCATCCCAACATCCTCATGGAAAACAGATATTCTCTTAACTTTTCTGAAACACTCCAACTGGCAGATTCTGCAATTACACAACCAAATTAACTACAAAAGTAGCAATTCTCATAGCTACTTGAGTTTGCTACTTTCATTCTCTATAGAAATGTGTCCAGAAGGCTAAAATATTTTGCTTCAAAAGCTATTAATAATTAAAAAAACCCCACCCAACAACTAAACAAACCCACAATTATACACATTTCTGCACAGCAGTTTAGGTTCAGAGTTATATTTACTGGCAAAGCGCCTAGGGACTTAGTAGGCATCCTAATATTAAAAAAGTTACTTCCAAGAAAAATCAGGGCTTTTTTTTAATACAGCTCTAATGTGCATCACCTTCTGGCAGTCAGCCGCCATGCTGCTTCTAGCTGTTTTAAAGAATGAGCAGCAATATGGGAGTTAGCAGCTGGGAAGGGCTTACCAAAAGCCACAAGAATAAGTGCCAAAAAAAAAAATAAATCAGAAATACTGTGCTTTTCAATTCTAATGGAACACACAAACACAAAGCAGCCCTTATTCTCCTGCCCTTCAATTTTTTTGAGGGAAATTATCACAAGCCTTGTATATCATGTCAGTGAATTACTTTAATATCCTCCACTGGTAATAACCATAAATCTTAACAGCTTGAATTACTGCATCTTTCTAGTCCTGCTGACTCTCAAGCTGCTCTGTTTTTGTTTTTCTGCTGCAAATGTCAGACAACGAAGGTACAGTGTTATTGTTGATAAGGCTAGAAAATGCTCTAGATCCAAGGAACACAAAGGCATCCAGCCTTAATCGAATGAAACAGGCAAACCTATATGTACATACACACTGCTTTGCTGAATCAGGGCCTAACATATTGCAGTCCCTTACAAGGGTTTGTTATTGCACATTATTAGGCTGGGAATTTCCACACAAATGTCTTGATAACAACTGAGCACGTACCAAGAGCCAAGGTGAGAGAGATAATATACCATGAAAACATGCTGAAGATATCTGTATGAGTGTTCGTTCTGTATGAAAGCGCTTCTTCTTGATAGCCCTTCCCACCCTTCCTGCCTCCTTTCTATCTCTTTCTGCATCTGAAAATTAGATATTCCAATGGAAAATTGGACTGCTGTTACGAATCACTGTAGCACTGAGGCTGGTATGGAGCTCCTGTCAGAATAAGGCAGGCAGACCTGAATAAATCTCCCTAAATAAACCTGAAATAAAAGGCCCAACTCAACCTGCAACAGAACATCATGACCTCTCAGTCACCTTTAGCTCCTACCAATACTACGGTTTCAGGAACAACAGACAGTTTAATACTGGCTTTATTTTCCAGACCATCGCCAACCAGGCACTGTGAGACCATCGGTTCCCCCGGCAGAGGCCCAGCACCAAGTGCAGTGTAGCAACTGTTTGACTAATGACCTGCACTGAGATCAAAGCTCCAAATCCTGCTCTTCATCCTTGACTGAACCAGCACACTTCTCTTGTCAGTCTTCCTTTGCCAGTCCATCACGGTAATGCTGCATCCTACAATAACACTATCCAATGGAATAAACAGTTGAAAAATGACATGTGGAGACCTGCTGAGCCATGAAACAATATTTACTCCTGCCAATTCCCAGCACAAAACCCCTGCAACAAAGGCAGCATCACATGTACCAGCACAGCTTTTACACATTCAACATGACCATCAGAGAAGGAATATCTGCTCGGAGCCATGGCTTCAGATTGATTTTTAACTCCCCATCTTATGTGTAAGATGAGTACTCCTTGTGTTAAGCATGATATTGCATAACACAAAGTTTCAGCATCAAAAACTCTTTTTATATCTGAATATCTAAATTCAAATACCAAATGTAATGTCAGAATGGACAAAAACTGCTGTCTTTGCAGCAGGACGCTAACATACCTTCAAGAACAATAAATTCAGTTTTTAAAGCTTTCTAAACGTGAAGGGTTTTGGAGCAGCTTTGAAGCTTCACTATCTGAAGGGCATTTTAGTGTTGCTACTTTTCCACCATTCTATTATTTGCTTCTTGAATATTAAGATAAGGTGTTTTCTGTGGCTTATCAATTGGAGCTCAGTCTAACATGGCTAGGCTTAAAATCACATAACAAAATATCATCTTCAAGTGGCAGAAACAGCCTCGTGGCCTCTCAAGCACTAGTTCTGGCGCATTAAACCAGTGTTGTTTACTCTTCAGCATTGACTGAGACAGACTCCTGCAGCTCTGGGATTAGAGACTATTTAGTTAATTGATGCAGCAGAACCAGAAGGATCCCATAACACCATCAATAAAAAGACTTCAAAACCAGCAGCTACTCTTCTTTTCATACCTTTTTCTACAACAAAGTTCAGCAAAAAAATTTCTTGGGAGGGAAACCACCCCAATAGAGCCACAGTGGCAACGGTTCAGGTCTGAGAGTAATTTTGAAAATGCCCATTAGTTTTAGAGCCAGAACTGGTCTTAATCATACAGACTAATCTCCTGCACTAGAGATTTTCTGTAGTATTGGATTTTTTTCTTCCCTGCCATAGCTTCAAGATATAAAATGTGTCTCTGCCCAATCTTCTCCTCTAATCACCTGAAAAACCCCAATTGTGTGTGCGGCCCTCTGAACCTGAGCAGGAGTAAGAACTCCCATGTGTCAGAATTGCAAACTCTAGATGTTTTCACAGGGAGTAAGTTATATGCGAATGATAATTAAAGAACATGCATCAGAGGTGGAAGATGATAGCTTATTGGTCCCTATTCCAGAAGCTGAATGATTTGCTAAGATATTAAGTATTCTCCCTCTATTGACAGATACTGTGCTGGAGTGACACAACCGATGGTTATTAACCTGGGAAAATGATAAATATTATAAGGAGAGAATCTAAACAAAGAAAAAAGATGAAAGACTACTGAATAGTCATCTAGACCACAGTAACTGAAGTAACAAAAGTGAATTAATGTGAAATGGAGAGAAGAAGACATAAGGTTAGTGGTAACACTGCTGGTAGCAGAGATCATCAATATAATGCCACTCTAAGCTGTGCGGCTTCACTGACTTTTAAGGCACGGACGGCCACATCTCTGCCACTGTATGTCTGAAGTGAATCTGAACAGGGCATGCTGGACGGTATCATGCAAACCTGCAAGCACAGCAACAGTGCTTCTGAAGCCAACTCAGCTGTTGCTGTATCTTGGTGCCCAGTGCCTCTGGTTTTAGAGGCAGAATGCACAGACCTTTTATTGCCATAGAACAGTTAATCCATCTAAACAAGAGAGCTTGTAACTACAGAGCTGCTATTTTACATGCCAATCATCTGAACTTCACCTGCATAGAACATGAGGTGAAGGTATGGCAGTTCTTACAGCATAACACTTTTCCATCATTGTAGAGGTTCAGAGCTTATCAGCTCTTTCCTTAGGAACTCAAGGTAATCATCAGTTTATCTAGAAACTATTCCAAGCTAAAATACACGGTACTGCATTGGCACTTTTCTTGTATCACAGGCGGTAGTGAGTGGATCTCTGGCAGACAACCTCCATGCGGCTGACTGTGTGGAGCCTGGAGGGCTCACTGCTGCACAAACCCGGCAGATGGGACTCTGCAGAAGCCAGTGAATAAAAGGATCAAGCTCACTCCACTCCAACACAATCCTGCAAGGCACGTGGACGCTTTCTTCCTAAGCAGCAGACAGTCCCCTACAGCAGAGAGGGCAAATTAGCATGGTAGGCAGGAGGACAAGCCATTGTGGGTGTTCTTCACCACGGAGGCCTACAGGATTGATAATGCACATTTTCCCAGACAGGTGATCTGTTACATCACAAAGTAGTTCTGCTTAAATACACCATAACTGTGCCTGACCTATGAGTCCCTGCCCCATTTCCTGACAGCTAAGGGAAGCAAATGTGTACTGGGAAACTGTTCTTTACCTGCACTAGTTACATATATAGCCAAGGAATGAGGGTGAACAACAAGGGACTTACTGTTGGCTTCTTTAAAATTATACGAGCATTACTGATGACAGGATTCCTCCCACCGGCTGGCTTCTGTCAAATATGACTGCATTTTTTTCTCCCTGTGCGTGGTTTTACCTACTGACTAGTTCAATTTGCAGAGATGCAGTTAAGAAATTCAGCTCCACCCAAACATCTCTGATAAACTGAAATCCCTTTTCCGTGTGTCTCTACAGAGTCACATGCCTGCTCCACCACATTACCACCCTGCCAGGCTTAAAGTTCAGTACAGAGCTTGCGCAACGGCGCCAGGCTGGCCCTGAGATCCAACAAACATGCCCTGCCTCTCAGCTGTGACAGTATCTCAGACGTTTCCACCATGCTAATGTGACGAATAGGCCACTAAGTCCAGAACTGGATCCTATTTGGACACTGGAGAGCAGGCAACGGGAACACGTGACTGCCTGCACCTGTCAATGCTAATGTCTCCTTACACTACTTACTATTTGTGGGACAGAGAAGAGTGAGAGAAAGGCAAACACTCACAGACAAGTTCTACGGGCTAGGAGGCAATTCAGCTCTGACCAAGTTAAAGAGCAAGTTCAGCAATGTCTTCCTACCGAAACCAGAACCAGGTAGGAACTATATCCAGAAAGGCAACCACATACATCTGAGGAAATCGTGCAAAGAATGAAGCAGGGCAGATCTCATCTACTGGTGGATGATTTAGCAGATAAGAACCCAGACTGATTCATCTGCAAAATACAGCCTGAGTATATGTTACAGAAGTATAAAGCTGGAGAAGCTCCTGGGACTTCAGCAGAACTATTTCAGGTTCATGTCAGAATAATGTCACTGAAAGCAGTAGCTGGTACAGTTGGAACTACACAGTAGAAAAGTCACATAACAATAACTTTTCCCTCTACCACGGATTATAATGGGCTGAGCTGCAGCCAGAGGTGATGATGGATTCAGCCCTTTCTGAGATGTCAGTGTGATGACAGACTGATAATATTGCTGGACAGTCTGACACACCCGGGCATTTCTGGGATGCAAGCACAGCACCTACACTTGCGGCACACACCTAGCAGGGAGTTGTGAAAGCTGCTACTCTGCACAAAGGGTGCAGGTCCGATTGTGAGACCTGGTTCATTTAGCTGATTTCATCAGCTACAGTCCAAGTATTTGATCACAACTGATTTCTTACCCAGCTAAAGGAATGACTCCGAGATCTACACAATGCATGAAGAATGCAAGTGTAATCAACACTGAGATCATAATCGTTAAATTCTAGGCACTGTATACACCATTAGGGAGCATAAACCCATTTGTACACATGCTCTTGGAATTTACTCATGACATCGCTCTTAAAACCAGCATGGTAAAGTGGGAGGCATCATTGCTTGGGGTCTCAAAAGCCCTCCCCAAGCACCTTGGAAAGCCAGGTCTCTTATTTAGGAGTCCAAATATTTACTTTAGGCAAACCTATTTTTAGGCAAGTAAATTTGGAATGGACCATCATTGCATATATGTATTTCATATTAGATAACAGCGATAGAGAGTTTCAAATTTGTCCTCAAGAATTAAACGTTTCATCTTTAATATTATTTCTGAAGGTAGAGTAGAGCAATATTTACTGACAACCTGACAGGTTAATGTTTACCAGCAGAAGAACAATGATCTAGTCTGAACCCAGGACAGCAGAAAAAGGCAGTTCCCTAGAACGTACCCATATGATGAAATAGCTCACCTCACTATGCTTTGCAAAATAAAGCAACTTAGAAACTCAGAGGCATCCAGTCATGAAGACTAAGTCAAGCTGTAGGGGTAGGGGGTAATCTTTACAAATGAACAATGGCTTTACTTGCAGAATCATGTCTATGGGTGGCTAATATCAGCTCAGGGAAAGAAGAATACTTCATTTCACAAAATTTCTTAAGTCATGGGAAAAAGTATTAATCACTTAATACATGAATGCAAATGTTTGAAGTAATAGCTCTCCTGTGGTTTGTTTCTACTGTCAGCTGAATTGAAAGTATACATAACGTAAAAAATACCGAAAAGCAGATGAGAGTATGCATCTGGTAAAAGATTATATGAGTCTCTGTAGAGAGCGCTCAAGCTTTTCTGAAAGTTTCCTTACATAAAAAACAGATCGATGCCACCTACCTTCAGTGAAACACAAGAGTAGGATACAAACTAAATCTATAAGGATCTAAATATTTGCCAAGAAATAAGCTTACTGCTCAAAGACTGAGCATAACACCAAACATTCAAGTTTGCATATCTTCAGTTTTCAGAATACATTCTATAATAATTTATTACAAGGAATGTTACTCTGCTGTTATTTCAGTTTCACCCTGAAATCAACTACTATTCCAGTCTACAGGCTCACGCCTCCCTGAAAGGAAATAATACATGTTGACAGTTGTGTTCGTACCTTCGTCTGTGCATCAACGGCAGCTCCTTGGTTGACAAGAACCTCTGCTACATTGACCCTGTCCTCTTGAGCAGCCAGGTGGAGTGGCGTCAGTCCGCTCTGTAAATTAAAAGCAACAATTAACAATCTTCAGAGAGGCATGTGAATACTAAAATGCAAATTCAGGTATCAGCAAGACTCAAAACAGCCTCTGGAATTTAAAAAAATTATGAATTCCACTTTCACTGTGTAATATGCTTTCTAATCACAATTGTTGATTTGCAAGAAAGTACCATTTGAGAGCCAGGAAGGTAATGTTTCTTTTACACAAGGAACATTTCTTCATGCGACATTAAATGTGGGAAAGCAAATTATATCATTTTAAGAAAAAGGCGCAAAGTATTTTTTTACCTCCTGACTATTTCACTTCCTTAGACTGAGTAAGATTTTAAAAGAAATATTGACTTATTGTTTACACTTCTACAAGTTTCCTAGAAGTAACATCACTAAGATTTATCCTTGCCTTTTACTCCTCTACTTGATCATTTTCAAACACAAACAGAAAAGATAAGATTACATTTCTCTGAGATCAGGTCCATTTCTCTCCACCCAGGGAATAAGCAGACTTGCTAGATGACACGTACTGACACTCTTACTTTTTGGAAAGCTCATTATTTTTCTTATCTGAAACTTGAGATCCAAAATCCTTAAAACCTCAGAAAGCTATGCAACTTTCTGTCACATAAAAGACCTCAGGTAAAAGAGGTAGATGAGAGAATCTGGTGATGGGATGTTGTTAGGAATGGGAAAGGATATCCTTTACTTGCAAATTACAGTTCTTCTCTCCTCCTGTTCCTACTGCCTTTAGCACCAGTGACAGAGGAGCGGGTGGCAGCAGTTGGCACATCAGGCAGGAACACTCGATAAGTTCCCTACCCTTGAACCTAAACTCATGTCCACAGTGCACTCGCTACAAAAGGTGTTATTCTGAGAGCGTTCCACTGTACTGCACTTGAACATGCAGCCTGATGACAATGCAGCTTAGGTGGGTCGTGTTACACAAATATATAACAGTAACCAACTGTAAATTGCCTAATGGAGCCTAGATATTATGGGCCAAACCTTCTAAAAAGATATAATAAGTGCTCCGTGCCCACACTGGGGCTCTGAGTATTCAGCTCCTAATCATTCTGTGGATCCTGAAGAAAACAAATATTCTTTTTATTCCCATTGCAAAATTCAAAAGTTAGTGTGCTTTAAATATTTGGCTTCAAATGTAGGTGCTGAGCTCAGAAGAAACATGCATCCTTAATTGAATACACGGGAACCTGGTCTAGTCCCTGCCTATGGCAGGGGGGTTGGAACTCGATAATCTTTAAGGTCCTTTCCAACCTAAACCATTCTATGATTCTATGAACTATTTTCAAATGGTGGTACTATCAGTATAATAAGAAACTAGAGATTACAACTGAACAGTAACAGATTGAAGGATGTTGCAGGTAATTAACCTCTGGTGGAACTGAATCAAAATACCAAGCAGCTGCAATTACGCTCTCTGTATTAGCCTCAGCAGCAAAACCATGATAGCCAGTGCGACGCAGAACGTGTACATGGCAAATTGCCCTGTGGGGATACAAAGCACATCCTGCAGTGCTTAAGTCCACACACTTGATTGAGATGGGGCAGGAATCAACATCTGCAAGAGAAGTTTTCTGAAGGAGGGCCCCAAAATAACCAAATTGTAAAGTTAGAAACAGCAAAACACAGCAGCTCTGTGCAGCATCACCCACAGCCTCAGAGGACACCGAGTCTTTCTACCTGCTGAGAATAAGAAATATTTTCGATGAAATATTTGTCTCTTGCCTTTCTACTTTAGCCACATAAATCCATAATGAACCTGCACTTTACAACATCTCTGATGTCTAGTGGGGTATTTAAAGAATTAAGGCTGCACATTTGCTGGAAACATTACTATAGTGCAGACTTAATAGCCTACAAATTCATACACATAGAAACTAAAGTCTACCACCTTCCCTTTTCTGCCCACAGGAGAAATTACACCAAAAGTCACTGTGCTCTAAGGAACACCCCCTGGGGAGGAAGAATAACTTATACTAACGAACAAAATCTCAGACAACCTTGCTGTTATTATCCCATTAAAAAAAAAAAAAAAAAGAGCTTCTCTTAACAAGTTAGTTGTTACCATTGCTTAATGGGCAGGCATACATCTAGAGGCTCATAAATGACACGCACCAACCTCACAAACTGCCAAGGGCAGGAAAACATTTTTTCTCTGGGCATGTTTTGGCAGACTAGCATAACATGGAAGGAAGGGAGATGGATTAAAAAGTTCCTCTGCAGCATGTGCTGTCATCAAAACTTGGGTACTACAAAATTCAGTTCATTCAGTGTGACACAGCATGCTGCATACTGCTTCTTTGCTAGAAGAAATGATGTTTATTCAAACACCTGTACTGGTTTTCAAAACATGCTGAATCACAGTGGGCAAAATGTAATTGCAGGCCCCTACCCCTTCTCATCACCATGTTTGTTTATTGCCTTCGCACCAAGCAGGGAGAGCACTTACCTTGTTGCTGAGATTGACATTAGCATTTCTAGTAAGAAGCAATGACACCATGTCCACGTGGCCATCCTGAGAGGCAAGATGTACAGGGGCAATACCCTGTCTGGTTACAGCATTGGCATCAGCACCATATTCCAGCAGTGTAGTTGCTATGTCCATCTGGTTTTTCTTGGCAGCTATGTGCAGTGGCGTATAGCCGTTCTGTCAACAGAAAGCACTTCATCGCAAGCTACTCATTAAACAATGTGATAAATCACCTTCCTGTACCTACCTGACTCTATGAAAGTAAGTCACAAGTTCTAAAAATTCCATCAAACGTAATCAAATACAATATTAACTAGTTGTACAAATGAATGTATCAGAACTTTCAGCAATCTGATTTTGGAAGTTCTGCTACAAATAGGAGGATTCTGAAAGAAACTTTCAAATTCAGGAAACAAAAATCTGTTCAGAAGAGCACAACCTATAGCAATAAGAATTTGAGTTTCATTTCGCAGACATTTGCTACTTTTCCTTAAATATACATAAAATCTTTAACGAACAGAAAAGCAGGATGTGTGTTCATAACTCAGAACAGCTGTTATTGTTTGGGTTTTTTCCTGTTTCCCCAGTGTGAATGAAAGCATTATGTACATGAAATATGGCCTTTCTTGCATCATTTACCCTAAACTTACTGCCAGGGTGTTTCCATTCAGATCAAGGGAAAATTAAAGCATAAAGAGTCTTGCATTCTCTATTTGCTTATTCCTTCCAATATATTTACAATTGAGCCCACTACTAAAAATAGAAATGCAGTATCTATTGCATGATAAAATTTTATAATTGTAAAAAAGGATAGATTTGGCAGAAAATAGATAAATAGATATAAAGAATAACTGATTAGCATGCAAATACCAAAACACTAAGGTATGACCAGCTTTTGGTACAGATTGCGAGCCTGTTTTATCAAGAACTTTGTCTTTTAGAAATGTATTAGCCCTCATTTTAAAGCAAATAGCAAACGTGCACACATATGCATGTGACTAAGGAAGAAGGTTGGAAAGGTGAGACCCTCTGCTCATAAACCATTTTGTACGGTATCATAAGTACCATGTGCATCTCAGATTACACAGCCCAAGAAAATCTATCTAAAGGCACAATGCATTCATCTGGCTTGGCTCCTCCCTGTGCCCTGTGGGGCAGCAGGGCTGGATTATACGGGAAGGCAGGTCACAACAGATGCAGGGCGATGCAGGTAGGAGCAAAGAATAAAAACACAGAGGCACAGAAATGATTACAAGAGAGCTTTAATAGTAATCTGGAAGCGCAAGAGACAGCGCTAACTCCACATGGAAAAGGTTCTGTAACTTTCAAAATTCAATTCGGATTCAGTTCAGACCTTAGATACTAAGATATTTCAAAAGGACACCTGGGAAACACAGTGCCACAATTAATAAGGGAAGTATAGGGCCACTGAGTTCTCACATTGAAGATAAAATGCTTCAGGACAAACAAAAAGAATCCTCTCCCTTAGACTTCCTGCACGAGACTGACACGTAAAACAGCCATTGCCACGTAAGCACCAACTAAATCCTAAGTACTATGTGTGAATTCCTGCGTATATGCTGAACTGCGTGTTTTAAATGGAGCTCATGTATACTTTGTAAAATAACAAATGCAGTTTTTAAGCTTTTTCCTCAGAAATGGGCACACGTTACTTTCAGTGGAATGGAAAGCAGCAGGTTGCCAACAGAAGGCAAAAAGAGAAATGAAAAACAAAAGCTGAAATTCAGCTCAGTCTGCATCTTCTCATGACAAGGACTGCACTCTGTCACTACACATAGATGCAGAAGGGAATCGAGACATTTGGAAGGAAGGGGATTGGGTTATTCTGGCTACCAGGGAAAAGAGATAAAAAAGGGAAAAAAGGTTAAAGATGAAGGGACAGAGAAAAACTGAAGCTTTGGGGAAAAGGGGAGATGAAGAGAAGCATTGTAAGGCAGATCCCAAATTAAAATTAGGCACAAGTCTAATTTTGGCCAATGAAAAAGAACGGTTCATCAGAATAACCATTTGTATCACCGCACTGTACTCTGATACGGCCACTTCCCATACCCTTTCACCGATCACTCTTCAAGGGAAATGCTGCGGGCCAGGCTAATGAACCAATCCTAAAATCAGTGTTAAAGACAGGAGTGTCAGAGAAAAAGCAACTGCTGATGAAACTATCCGTGGTGCCAATGACGAGATACGTCATAATACATTTATTTAGTAGACCACATTTACAAAAGAAATGGGAAATCATCTCCTGTTACCAACATCATCTTTCAGATGACTGCACAGTGGGTGCCTAAAGCAACAAACACGCTACCGTTAATTTTATTTAGTATTGATGCTCTACTCAGCGTTGCTGTGGCTCATTTGCTGTAGAATACTAACAAATGCATTCTTTTAGGAAGACTTACAGCTGGCACTCGAAGACCTAAAGTGGCAGCCGCAAAACTGTTCTGTTACAGATGGGGAAGCTAAGGTGACCTGACCCGTGAGTTTGTGTAATGTTATACCATAGTCTATAGTGCCTCCATCTTGGTTTGGACTTCCCGAGCCCTTGGCAGTGGCTGCTGCAATCCCTGTCCCTGCAGGATGCACAGCTTCCACTGGCAGTTTCTTTCAGTGAAAACTGGGTCAGTGTCTTCTCATCCCCTTCAGAAGGCCCTTTCTTCCCCACAGTGGCATTTAAGAGTGCTGTGTTGCAGTAGGAAAGATCAGAGATCACTCCAGTTCACCTCCTGGGGCATTGCTCTGGCAGATGGCCAGTATCGACATTATTGATTTTAGACTGTGCCGTTGCTGCTGGCTGTCCGTGTTTATTTAACTTCCCTCTCTTTTGCACTATAAGCTCTGCGATCTACCGTATGACAGACTCCATCCTCTTCTTTAGCCATGCAGAAGGCCTCTGGTGTTATGGCTGCATTCAGTCATGTGTGAGAGGAAGGCAATCAAGGAGAGCTGCCTGTCTGTCTACAATACTGGTTTTTCCGCTAGCTCTCCCTTTTCCACAGTGTTTTTTTTGCAGTGATTTTAGGAACATAACTGGGTTATTTCAGATGGGGTATTTACACTGCATTTACCCCACTAGAACCTACATATGCTTCCACCTTGTTTTACTTACAGCTGCTGTCCAATCGATTATTGATCCATACATAAAACGAGGATCCACAAATATATAGACACTTTAAACTTCTCTACATTCTTTCAGAACTAGAACACATTTAAATGTTTATTCTTTCACATCCCCTGAAAACTTAGACTGTGTTGTCTTGCCTACAGTAAATTGCAATCAAAGCAGAGCTGTGGCTAGTTGTTTCATTTTCTCACCAGTACATTTACACTGTGGTAGAAGTATTGTGAAGCACAGTACTAACTACATACTTTGTACTGAGAAACATATCACACCTCAGAAATCATCCTGTGGCACAATACAGGAGAACTACCCCTATTTAGCAAGGCATTAACTCTAAGCTTGCCCTGCACAGACGCTAAGATGCAATGACATAAAGTTGGCTGGCTTGGAGACGGTATCAAGGAGATGGGACAAGTGAAAGCAAGGCTCCGTATTTGCCAAGAGTGACCTTTATTGAAACTAGAGATTTAAAATGTTTCTATGTCTATATTTGCTTTTTTACTGCTATTTAATTCGCGTGCAGAATTATTCTAACAGCTTTATGCGGTTGTGAAACATTAATAAACAAGGTCACTGAGACCCCTGTAATTGCAAGCATATACAGTCTAGAAAGAATAGAGGTAGACAGGGAATAAAGTGACAAAAAACCCCCTAGGTATTGTTCCCCCAGAGTGACCAGTACTTGTACCTTGGCAGATGCGTGAGGTGAAGCTCCCTGGTCCAACAGTAGGAGTGCCACTTTTTGATTATCGTAGTGTGCAGCTACATGCAGTGGTGTTAAACCGCTCTAAAACACATGCAGAATAAACAAGTGCTGTTACAGACTCTCTCCAGGGAAAACTTAAGAGTTTGGAAAATTGGAGTAGATAAGGTGAAAAACACACATTTGTTATTCATTTGGGTATCCAGAGTCTTTGGTAATTTCAGAATCAAAAAATAAAACAGAGATTTGAAAATCCTTACTGATCTGTGAAAGCCCTTTTCACTTTTCCAAGGGAAGATGAACAGAGAAGCATATATCTGTGCTAACGCCAGGACAGAGCAGGTAAGGAATTTTGACCCTGAGGTCACACCCTCGGCAATGTTTTTCTTTTACTGCAGTGGATAAATAAACTGTCCCTTGGATCTGTAAAAATCCAAGCTGGGCTGGTTTAAAAAGCTTGAGATCCTACTGGGCTTTGTCCGCTGTCATGAGAGCTGGGGGAGCAGAGCCAGCTGCCTGAATACTCTGACAAGGACTGTAAATAATCTGGGCAGGAAGGTCGGGGAATGGTTTGTCTCCATTCCCCTGCATGGGTACAGAGAGGACATAATTTTGTTGTTAATTAATAACAATAAAAGTCACTTTCGTCAAGAGTTTGCTGACTCTTGGCAGCCCCAACAAGGACTGGAATATTGCATGGAACCCATTCCAGTTAAACCCAGGCTGTGGATACTAGTGCAATGGTAAGTAGATAGAAGGACATTATTAGAATATTATGTGCATTTAGATATTTGCTGTGCAAGTGGCAGTGGCTTCTTCTGTCTTACCTTCCCAGAAGCATCAGGAGATGCGTTCTTCTGAAGCAGGAGGTTGGCTACCTCAATTTTCCCATATTTTGCAGCCACGTGTAGAGGAGTAAATCCTTTCTGTAAGAGAAAGCAGTTATATAGCAGCCAGGTGCACTCGTTTTCAGGGCAAGGTTTGTCTCTGATCAACAAGGATACTGTTGTTTCCATCCATCCCCTTACATAGTCCTGAGTACAGGCAGCTTCCCAACTGCCCCGGCAGGTCTGGAGGCCTTCTCTTGCAAGGCAAAGCCTATATACATTAAAACAACTGTAAAAAGGGAAGAGTCACTTCCTTTCTTCACACCACCAAAAACCCAAAGACAACGCTGGGTAACAGCTTATCAATTTCCATCAGGAACTTCTGCCCTGCATTCCTTTCATGCCAAAAAAACACGTCTGATCACTGGGATATATTATACGTCAGGCTCTGAGCTATAAGCATGAAGCTTTGTGCCCTTTTAACAAAATGTAGCTTGTTCTTAAATTATTTGTATGTGTATATGACTCTTGCAGCATTTAGTTCACAAGTAGCACTTGCTACAGGTATATTTTACTATTGAAGGTCTCTCTTTTGCAACTGCCTTACCTTGGTAATGATAGATAAAGATGCACCATGATCCAAAAGAACAGAAGCTACATCTTCATGTCCTTCTCGAGCAGAAAGATGCAGGGGCGTGTAGCCAGACGTCGTCGCTGCATTTGGAGATGCTCCTTGCTGTAGCAGCTGCTGTACTATATCTGCTTTTCCCAGTCGAGCAGAAATGTGCAGTGGTGTTTGGTCATCCTAAACATAAAGAAAACAACATGGTCCTACATAAGAAAACTACAGCTTATATTTTGACAGAAAGTATTTGCTCAGATTCTATCGCTTTTCAAAATTGCAGACGAGCCTTAATTCTACTGAGGTCTTACCTAGTGAATATTGCATGCTGGCTTTCTCTTTGTCATGTAATAAACTGTCTTTGTTGATGCATCACAAAATATTCCAGACAGGTACATAATCCATAACCGTAAATAAACTGATCTATTTTCTTAATCTGGATTTGCCTCACTTTGCTTTGCCACTAAAGTGCATTGAGCTCCCTGTTGAATTTAAGACCTTTCTTAAAATGCAGCAAATGCATAGCTCTGTTCCTCACATTTTGATCTCTTTTATGATTCCCACCAACATTTAACAACTCAATCAGCAACCTAAGGTGCTTAGCATATTATTACCAAGTAACTTGCATTAAATACCATATTTTGTGCTTTTTTACTGGTGAACAATTTGTTTGGTATTTTGCAGACAACTTTACAGTGGATGTAATTGAAGATGGTGCTGAAATACACTGTTGTTTTCTCACTGCTCGTTCAGAACACAATAATCCTAATACTCCAAAGTATAGGGGTTGCTCTGTTATGAGTCCTTCTGTTTATTTGTTTTCCTTCAGCGAAAATATTGTGGTTTTTTGTGACCTTGTTCTGAGCGTCTAATAGATAATTTCTTCCTTATTCGTTATTTGGGTTTGTATTTTTGTCCTCCCCATTCTCTGTTGTACAATCTTTGGATTAAGCACACTATTGCAACAGTATGGCCAACAAAGACCATGACTTTATTTTTTTCCTGTTCCTCATAAATCAATAAATCAAAATTCAAACATCTTTCTCTCCTCGTTTTTCCCTGCTGAATTTCCTACCTTTTGCACACTGCTACCCCACATCCTGCAGCAGAAGAGTTCTGAGGTGTTCTCTGCTAGGGAAGACTTTTGCCCATGCCCATCCTACAACACTGATTTTACACTTTTGGGACTCAGGATGAGACACTGTCAGGATGTGAATGTTGCTTCTTTACAGGGAAATTCTCTTCTGACTGGCAGAGACCCTTTATGGTTCTTAAACTTTCCAGTTTATGCCTGTTTCCCACAAGTTTCTCATGGCTGATGTTAGCACTGGTGTATAATCTATTACTTGTATTTAGTTATTTGTGATAACAAATTGATCACAGGCAATGGCAGTTTGCACAAATTAATTCATTGTGTGAAGTTATTTAGAAAATATTTGCATTACTGTGCTTCTGAGCGTGAGCTGTTCACTTTCAAGGCTGTCATCGCAGATTTACAGACCACATGATTGACTTCTCTTGTCAGATCGCTTGCAGATATGAAATGTATCTGCTATAAATATTTAGTCAGAGTTCCTTATAAAGTTACGAATAAGAATACCTACTTAATTTGTGAGACAATTTAAACATAACTTCACCGTGAAAAAAAGATTTCTTTAAAAATTGTATTCATTTAATCACTATTTGGAAAAAAGTTTTCCTGGTTTTAACTATTAAGACTGCTATTTATTGCACCCATTTATCTCCTTCCCTGTCTGTTTCCTGCAACTCTCTTATTTCCATAATTTTGTATGTTTCTTCAGTGGCTCTTGACCATTTCTTTTTCCTTCCCCCCTACCTTCCCTAATTGCAATTTTTTCTATAGGGTCTGTTCCTTCTTTCCAGCCCTATGCGACCTCCCCTTACTGTGTGTCTCCTTACTTTAGGAGATGTTCTTTAGAAGTATAACTATTTTTGAATGCATACAGGCTGATGCTTTAGGGACATGACAGGGGACACAACAGGTTTACAGTTTTGCAGAAATAAAAGCAGATTGGAGGCATTCGTCCCCCTCCTTGCTTCCCAACCCAAAACAAAACTCTTTAAACACCAAATAGTTTATATTAGAAGTTGATGAAAAAACAGGTACGGTACCAACTTGAAATCTCCTGTCTTCTCTCTTACATACAGATCACTCATGACTACAGTAAGAGAGTATGTAACAAAATACCAGTTGTCATTACACCAAGGCCCTTGGCTTCATCTCCCTTTCTCTTCCCAAAAGACACATGCAAGATGAATGTGATTACTTGCTTTGTTAAATATAGATAATCTGGGGTTATTATACCTGGACCTCCACCTTACCTTAGCTTTAGCCTCCACCTGAGCTCCATTTTGTACCAGGTATCGAACAACCTCTGTTTGGCCAGCTCTGGCAGCCATGTGCAGCGCCGTTTCTCCTCTCTAGCATGCAGCAGCAGCAGAAAAAAAAAAAAAAAAAAAAAAAAAAAAAAAAAAAAGAAAAAAAGTCATTAAAAACACACTGCAGGAAAATCAAACCCCAACATATTTCATAAATGCAAAAATACTGGTGACCCAGTTCAGAATAATCTCCACCAGAACATTTTGTAGCAGTTGTCTGTGAGTAAGATGGGAGATTAAGTCAATATTTGACCTCTTAGCTGTATGCTACAAAGCAATTTATTTTAGGGTCAGTTTCCCAACACAATAGTGCCTTTGTCACTAGTCTTTTGCTGAAAAGACACTGTGCATTTTTTGTGTTTACTAGGCTTTTACTAACAGTGTTAAAAATGACATGCTTTTAAATAGAGTCTAACTTAGTCAAACAAAAAATTTATTTCAAATTTAGTATATTCAGATACACATACTTTTGGCATTCCTCCTGCTATGCCCTATGCCCCCATTATCATTTGTTATCTGACAAGCCCCAAGATGAGTGGACAAGGGAAAAAAAAATAAATCATTACTGAGTACATTAATCTAAGGCTTCATGGACTTCATGAAATACAAATTCAAGGAAACCAGAATTAATTCAGGAGGGGAAACTGCTTTCTACATTTTTGGACACCAATATATCTTTAGATACAAACACCCGCTAATTTAGAAATGGTGCTGCATTTTTATAAAATCTAATAGAATTAGCTGATGAAGACTTTAACAAAAGACTGTCTTCTAACTGCACCTGTGTACGGAAGGTGCAAGAGAGACTTTGAAGCCAAACTGTTAAAGAGAATCAACCAGCTTCTACTTTCCTCCCATTTCCCAACTTTCAAATATCCATCTGACAACGACTTCAGTTCTTACACATGCCCTGGGCGCCTTAGGGCACACAGTGCACATCCAGTAGAAAAGCGCACTTGTACGGCTGTATGGACACAGGCAATATGTCCCGACAATCTGCTGCAATCTGTTGATAACAGCAGAACTTCCCTTAAATGGTAGGCCCCCGG
This sequence comes from Charadrius vociferus, assembly GCF_000708025.1. Lineage (NCBI taxonomy): Eukaryota > Metazoa > Chordata > Aves > Charadriiformes > Charadriidae > Charadrius > Charadrius vociferus. Next base: position 1,484,643 of record NW_009649467.1, on the reverse strand, counting down.
GGTCCTGGGAAAACAGCGCTCAACAGTCAAGTATACATCTCAAAAATTACATATGAGAAGGTACAGTATGTTCTCATTCTTTACTTCAGAAAATAAAGAGAATAGAGTCGGCTTAAGGTCAGCCTCTTTTGAGGTTTCCTCAACCTGTCAAGCATCTCGCAAGTAGGAGTCAGCAGGCTGCACTTTCCCAAGACTCCAGTAGGAGCCAGGACTGTTACGGAGGTGGATGGCGAACACCAGAATCAGGCACTTCACAACAGTGCTGTTCCCAGATATTATGATGCGTTCATAATTCTGTCATGCTGAAAAGGAACCTGTTACTCACCACATTGGTAGTGTTTGGTGATGCTCCATGATGCATTAGCTGCGATACAATATTTACATGTCCCATGAAGGCAGCAACATGGATTGGAGTTAGGCCCGACTGAAAATTAAACCAAAATCAAACTTAAACACCTACTTCCATACTCCTTTACAAGACCGCAATAGGGAAAAAAGAAATTATTCTAAAGTAAGCAAACCCAAGCTTTTCTGACAGCATCATATCTTCTCAGAAACATATACACATGCTTAAACTAATGAGCACACAGAACTAGAAACACCTATGAGCACGATTCATGAGCAAACATAAAAACATTCTAGGAATTCAGTAACTCTTTATCAACTAAAATCAACTATAGCTAAGCAAGATTTCTTCCCTAAGTTTGTGCTAAATATCATTTTGGACCAGAAAAAAAATATGAAAATGGGTAAAAGTATTCCTGGTACAAAGACAAGACTTTCTGGAACATTTAGCTAATGCAAAAAAGATGCAGTGTCCATTGTCCCCACCAAATCCAGTTGCTTTTGGGTGAACACAAAGGCCTATTGAACTCAGCGGTGAGCTCCATCCCCACTGTTTCTCTAGGAGAAAGGAAATTCCGAACTGTGGCATCCAGCCAGAAAGGCACAGACACAGATGACGTGGGCCCTTCCCTCAGGACCTTGTGGCACACCACCACCATCACAAATCTGCACCGCTGCCCTTATACAAGATACAAAAGACCAACTGAAGAGAAAGCGAGAGAAGGAGAAGGGGAGGGGGAAAAAAGGAGCAGTCATTTAGCAGGGCACGACCTCAAGGATTTTGCTTTAGAGATCCAATCAATAGTTAATATTTCTCCAAGTAGCATTACCCTAAAGCCTCTTCACAGCTGCTTCTGCACAGCTGTAGCAACAGTCAGCCAGAGGCTGCAGAAGGGAGTTTTGCCACCAGGAGAAGAAGAAACCTCAGTGGATCTCTAGAAATCCCCTGATTTAGGCAGCTTCCCCATAAATGTACACAAGTCCCAGGAGGTGAGGAAAACACGCTTTTGTTCCTTTCTCATGCAGAACAGCAAACAGGAGCAGGAAGAAAGAATAACTGGTTGAGTATGTAATTTCTTTTCCCTGTTTCACATAATTTAGTAAATGTTTTTAAAATGACTGACTGCAGGAAATACAATGCATGTGTGTCATATTTGACCATAAACAGTAACTCATACTGCAGAGGCTCAAGCCTGCAGCTGAAAAGGTGCAGTATGTACAAACTGAAGTATGGAATCTACCCGGAAAGCAGAATTTTCCACAGAAAAGGCAATAAATATTACTATTAATATGGAGTTCATGTGCATTGATGACTGTTGGTGACATTTGGTATGCGTTCCTCTTGTTGCGATTGCATTGTTTATTCAGATCTCGCAACCAACACTTGTTTGCTGTCAGATTTCTTTGGGGAGGAATACTGTGAAGCTTTCTGGACAATTTGTTTTGATGGCCAGATACAATCTTTCTTTCTCACTAGAGCAATAGTGGCTTATGTATGGATGCTAAGTACCAGCTCCTAATTCTGCCTTGAAAGGTTGTTACTGCATAGACAGGCCCTGGAGTAAAGTACCATGATGCATCTCAATAAATGCAGCCAAATGTGGTTTGAGATCACATGAGCTCATGGTGAAGCAACAACAGGAAATAAAGGAAGAGCTCTCGCTTTTGGAAAGTTTTTGCTTTAAAAAACAATTCAGAGGATACAGATTGGAGTGTTAACCTGGTTTACTCACACAAGACAGTGTAGTTAAGTATCGCTGTTGCTTTAATTCTTTGTATTTAAAAGGGATAAAATTGAATACATAGTTTTCCTACTTCCACAGTGACTGATTAATATGGAGGACAGACATTGGCATCTCTTCTGTTAAGATTCTCTTTGTGCCTCTCCCTTGCTAACATGACTTCAAACTAGACTCTGCAAGCTGCATCCCTGTGGTTTTTAAAAACTAGTCTGGACGTAGATGAGCTGTAGCAAGGGCAGGCTCAGTTGAAAGCCAGGAAGGGAGCTGTATGATGTACTGCTGAATAATTAGAACAAAACCTCATGCATCAAATGAAACTCCATTTTGGGGAGATGAACTGGTCCCAGTTGTATCTTGTTTAATCAATGGAATTTTTTATCATTTCCTAATCTGGCTTCTTTGTTAGTGGTCACATTCATATATGTGACCCTTCTTCCTAACTTAGTAGAGTATATACGCATAAACCAAATTTTCCATAGGTACTTAATTAATCACTAAATTGTGCCAATAACTGGGTGTAGACCATCTCATGCTGACCGAAGCAATAGCATATTGATTTCTGTCTAACTGATTTGTGATGACCTGTGATGGTGGGTGAATAGCATTTCTGTGGAAAGCCAAAACAAGGTCTGTGAATTAAACCACCTTTCAAAACAGGACTTGAGTGCGGTCTTCACCTTGATCTCCTTAACACGATGAATTTTGTTTTCTGTGCATTAAATTACAGGCAAAAATGGGCAGAAACGATAGATCTTTTTAAAAATTTGTTAAAAAATTGTTTTAAAATCTGTTATGCTTCATTTGTTATCCCCACTGTATTCTCAAAATTTATCAATTGGGTATCGTCATCCATTAGGGCAACAGACTTTATTATTCAGTTTTATTAATTGGTAATATCTAGTTGAAAATAATTGTTGACTTGAATGGTAGTACATGTTTTTTTCAGAAATACATAAAAAAAATAATCTATATAGTTAGTATGAATTTCATAGGAAAAACAAAGACAAACATGAAAAGACCACTTCTTACCTCAGTCACAGCTTGGATTGATGCACCGTGCTTCAGAAGAAGTTCCATTACTTTTATTCTGTTCTTCTTGCAGGCAATGTGAAGAGGTGTGAAACCATTCTGTAAATGAGAAAGAAAGTATTTTTTCATACCATATATGTCATTAAAAAGTAGAATTGGGCATGGAATTGACATGTAACATTCCTCTATTCTAACAAAACACCTCCCAGATTTGTTTTGGTTTCACTAAATTGTTCATGTAAAAGAGAGAAAAAACTTCTAAAAAATACATATTTCATATAGCCAGATGTAGTTATGAAAGATATTGCCCACTCCAAAAAAGAAATTATTTTTTTAAATTCTCAGTTCACAGAAAACTATCAAAAGCTTCATTTTTGCTTATTCACTGCTAACTGGGTGGGGGGGGTTGTTGGAGGGTTTTTGGGGGTTTGGGGTTTTTTTGGTTTGGTTTTCTTTTGACTTTTCAGAACTGCTGATTAAAAAAAGCACTTTACCAGCTCTGGCATTTGGATCCTTTTCTAAACTATTCTTACTAGAATTTCTTTGTTTAATTCATTATCTCCCAGTTTACTGTAATTACAATTATTTTGCCCCCTTCTTTAAAAAAATTGCACATGCAGCAGAGTTTAAAACTACCATCTTATTTGGCATCAGACGATGCAACAGAAAACAAGTAAACCAAGAAAATAAACCGTCCAGAGCATCCATGACTGGTATAACAACATTAGCGCACTGAATGCTGATGCCGCTCTGCATATTCATCAAAAAAGCCTTTGCAGAACAATTCTGAAAACAGCTGACAGAACCGGTCCCTCAGATCTGATCAAAATTAGCTTTTGTACCTGCCATATAGTAAAGAATATCATATGCTTTTGTAACCTGAGATCACCGCAATTGTCTGCTCCAGTTAAGTGTGAGCAGCTCTCAACTCTCCCCTTAGCATTAGACAATGTCCAGGGTAAGCTCAGATGTGTTTCAGGGAAGAGGGAGCTCAAGCTCCAGATACTGCACTCAGTCTCCTTTTACTTAATCATCCTGAGTGGGGATTAGGACAGAATAAAAGGAAACACTGAAAGACTTCAGGGAAAATGAAACTCGTGGCTAGGTTACCAGACCAATGAGAGGCCACTGCCAGCAGCCCCAACAAGCTAAACCTGATGATGGTTTGATTATTTCAGAAGGTGAAAATAAATATTACAGGCATACAAGCCTCCCCCCTTGCTGGTTATAGTGAACAAGCCCCATATATCATAATACCTTGCCCAAAGACACCTGACAACAGGTTGATCTGACACAAAAAACCAGAGGGGCTGAGAGAAGGAAATCTGTGGAGCCTGTGCTGTTTTCAAGAGAGCCAGTCCCACCTGGCTTGTGAAGGTTTCAAGAGCTCACATAACATTTCAGGAATTGAATGCGTTAGTAGCGTCAGGCTGTGAAACCACAAGTCAACCCACTTAATGCCAGAACGTAAATTTATTTCAAAGCTATTGAAGAACAAATCAAAAAGGCATTTTAAAAACAACAGAATGCAAGTAAAATTTTGATCAAAATGCATTAATGCATTCAGTTTGTATGCAGTTTAACTGCATTAACAGATTTCCTTGCTGAGGAAAGGCATATGACTCCATTGACATAATTATAAAATACCACAAATATTCATTATGTTACTCATTTGTACTTTCTACTGTTTCACATCATTGAGAGCTAATAAAAATTCTCTCAGTTTTAAGCATTGCTGATTATTTTCTCTTTACAAACACTTAGAAAATGAGAATTATCTCCATCCCAAAAACTACAGCAGTTACGTCTGCAGCTGCTTCATGTATTCAGAATAACAACAAGCTACCAGGAGGCAGAAGTGCTCTAGTTACACTAGAAATTCGTAAATCACTGTTGATTGTCCACAAGCAAAGGTCTGCTCTGGTTGCATGATACATTACTAACACTTTGAACCTCGAGCATCCTCTCTTGGACTGCAGCAATACAACAATATCCTCACTGTCAACCACCAGCAGGCAGAAAATAACTCTCAAATAAGTCTCACTACAACTTTGGAAGCATGTTTAGCTGTGAATAGGAACCCACTGTGTACTCACCAGCGCTTTGGCATTAGGATTAGCTTTCTTGTCCAAGAGAACCTTGGCAACTTTGTAGTGGCCACAGTGGGCGGCAACATGCAGCGCAGTCAGATAGTCATTAGTGACATCATCTACAGGCACGTTGTGCTGAATCAGAAGCTGAACACAGTTTAGATGATCTCCTTGTGTTGCCATGTGCAACGGAGACAAACCATTCTGTGAACAAAAAGACCCAACACTGATGGGTTATAGGATGCTCAGAGAAATGAAACTCCTCTGCGTTGTTCTTAGAACGTTTGTTGTATGAAGAATTTTACAAGCCCAGAGAGCACCCAAATTAAACTTAACACGTTCAGTGTAACAACAAGTTACTCTAGCAAAAACCACGTCGAATTTGGAGCTTGTTTGGTTAGAGCTTGTAGGCAGTTCTACCTTAAAAAAAGTCATACCATAGCAGCAATGCTCCAAAGGTAGTTTATTTCAGCCAGCATAACTTAGATAAGTTGCTTGAGTCAAATGAATTATGTGAAGAACATAACTTCGTGACTTCTAATAGTTGCTGTTCCCAAAAACTGCATTAAAGTCACCACTCTAATGTAGCCTGCATATAGCAGGCATGAGAGAGCAGCTCAGAGCATTACTGCAATCTTCCCTCATCCCTCCACCAGTGTTTTTATGAATTTGGGTTGTACACATGCCTTGCATCACATCACACACCTGTGGAGACCATTCTTCCCAGCCAACATTGGTACAACAGCAAAAGTTTCAAGTGCAACTCGGCTAAAAAAATCTGAATGAGGCCACCATGATGTGACCTACCAGCGGCAGTGGTAAAACTCTGTTTCATCAGGGAAACACCTGAGAGATTCACGTTTAGGAACCAAACTTGTATCAAGAACTGTTTCTTACACTGCATACAATAGTTAATCAACAAGCTGCCAATGTGTATTACATTTCCAGAGTAAAAACACAAGAGAAATAATTCTTAGAACTTTAAAGGACTGACCCTATTTCATGACACAAGATTAAAAAATATGCCAGAATGAAAGAAGGGACATGAGCTCCTTAGATAAACCTCAACACACCTTCTTCCATTCGTTTGGGGTTTTTTTTGTTGTTGTTGTTTTGTTTTTTTTTTAACTTAGTCCTTCTAACGTCAAAATTAGATGCAAGTGCAGGAGCTATTCTGGTAACACATAATAGCATATAATCTAAAATTGACTGACAGTAGGCAATGTTTGCCATCATGAAGAAACTGCAACTCTTGCTTACAGATGTAGTGCCCTCATGTGACCACAGATAGCAAAGGCAAAGTAGCAACATAAAACCGGTGGAGATCTCAGGCTTTCTGAAACAGATGATTTCTTTCTTCTCCCTTCCCATGGCCATATCATAACAGCAGTGACAAACATTCAAAATAAAGGTGGAAATACACAGTGAAATAATTTTTAGAAGTGACATGGAAGAAGGATGGTGAAAGCAAACAGGCTAATACTGTCAGAATTTGAAAGCAGTTTACATTCAGTGCTGAGAAGCAGACATTCTTGGACACAGTTACATCTTTCAAGTAAGATTATCTCATGGGTTCCTCACTTGTGATTTCTGTTGGCTTTGGATAAGCCTCTCTCCCATTCCCAAAGGCTACAACAGCAATTATCTGCATGGAAGCTTGAATTTGCAATGCATTTTAAATATTTTCACTGTCTTCTAGTGTAGTTAAACAGTAGAATAATAATAAAAAAAAGATTAATTTCTCCCAGTTACCAAGCCCTCCTGATAACAGTTTTTAACTGATGATGCTTTTTAGGTGATAATAAGAAATCATGAAACTTTATATACCCTTCTGTTCCACTTTTATAAGAGAGATCCTTTAGGTGAAATGTGTCATTCTTCACAATAAGAGCCAATAAACCACACTTACTAATGGAGCAAGAAATTGAGAAGATGACACGGGACTCCCTTACAGGAGAGACTTTTATGAAAGAGGCTGACATTGATGGAAAAGAAGGGAAGAAGCAGAGCAGCCACACATCAATTTGGGAAAATCAGCAAGATGCTTGACAAAAATCTGTCATGGATGAGAAAAGTGCAGCAACTGGCCAGATTTTATACAAAAGACCAAGAGACAAGGCTGGATCCTAAAGAAGTTGGTGAAGAAAAAGCATAATTGGAATATTGTCTTTTGTTACGACCTAAACCAGGCTTGCTCTTAAGTTTGTTGCAGTGGAAGATACTCTGCAATCTTAAACATCAGTTAATATTTCAATGCCTTTGTCTTCCCACTTTTAACATAAAAATATTACATATAACAACGTTCTCCTGTCCCGTATCCATGTTGTGAGAGACAATCCACTAATGACCGTAAGAACTGATTTGGTACTTCAAGACGGAGCTACTAATAAACACTGTTATACTACCTTTTTTATGAAGATTGCTAAGAAAATATTAAAAGGTGAAGAAGTTCAAGATTAATCAAAGATGTTGTCGGTCACACAATACCTTAAAAAAACAACAAATAAAACCCCAAAACCAGAAGAGGACCACAGAGATGAAATAGAGTATCAAATGCCTCACTAGGCAAGCATAAAATTAACAGTGATACACAGCTTATTTTGTAGCTGTGTCAAAAGAATTTAATCAGGGGAAGTGCCATTTACTCTGGGGGATGGGGGGAAGACTAAAAAGGAAAAGAGCCAAAAAAGCCTGGAAAAACAGTAATTAAAAAAAGATGGACATTGATAGACGGAGATGTCATTTCTCACACAGAAAATCACTGGCATACTCAGGACTAGAATTCGGTTTTCCTTTTGCTTGTAGAAAACCCCAGATAATCCATTAGTCATTGCCTCCCCTGAAAATAAATCTAAGGTTTTTGCAGGGCGAGAAAGGGTTAGCGCTACACAAAATCTCTAGCAGGAAACAGCTATCAAACTGCAGTCTGGTTATTCTTCTGAAAGACTTTTATATAACATGAGAAAACTTTGTGAATTTCAAATTCTTTCAAAGATGTGCCCTATTTCCAATAATATATGACTTAATTTGAAGAGAACAGAGCCACATATTTTTGCAGAGGACAGTACTATAGTTTAGTGCCAAATGAATGGATTCATTTATGTCATTCAGCGGTACTGCTACTTCATAGCTTACCTTCTGAAAACATCAGAATTAACATATCAGAGGGAAACTCAGGAAGCTCTGGGCTTTCTTTTGTTCACTTTTTAACACATAACATAGTTTCCCTCTTTAAGAGAGGAGGCTTCATTTTGCTGAAGGTGTTTATATAAGCCTCTGCAGGTCAATGTCCAAAAAGTGTCTTTCAGCCTATTTCAAACCCACTATCCCATGTTCTCATCTGCCTGATTTTGGCTAGTGAACTCTGGGCCAGGCCGTGTGAATCTCCTCAGGAACAGGAACAAATACAAAACCCACAGGCCTTGAACAGCAGCTTAAGTTTAGGGATAACATCTGACAATACGAAATCCACGCGACCAAGAAATGTAGCTCCTTAGAAGAGGTTCTAATTTATGATGGTAGAAACCAAAGCGGTGGTGTTTATGGTTGGTTTCTTGTTTTGTTTTGTTTTGTTTCTACTTTAAGTAATTCATTGAGCTACAAGAGAGGGTGGAAAAGCCTTACCCCCTGGAGTACGAGCTCTAGGCTCTGAGAGTGGCAGTGGTGTGGATAGGTGCCCCAAGGGGCTCCTAGACAGCCCCTTGCTGTCTCCCGCTGCTCGTGAAGTTTGTAAGTCAGGGCTGTGGGAGTCCATGGAAACTCCACAAGCAGAGGATGGGTGGATCCTGTCTGTCAGATTACCCATGACAGCACTTGCCAGTGACTCACTGAGCAGAGGAAAGCTGGTGCCAACCTCCCCAAACAAATGCTAAATATATTCCAGTAAGGGGGGGGAAAAACCCAAAGAAGGCGGAGGAGAAAAGCAGAATATAGAAGGGCGCTGAGACAGGATAGGACAGGATGACAGAAGAGAGAAAAGAAATAACAGAAGGAAACAAGAAATGTTGTTGGAAATACATTGCTTACAGACTGCAAGAAAAAAACGTAGTGGAAAGTTATCTTGGGAACGTACCTCAACAAACTGCACAACCCAAATGTCAACCCTGACTGGGAAAGTCATGGGTTGTAGTAGTGCTACAAAACAGGCTGCTGCACTGACATTTAAACTTAGCAATAATGGCACAGCAGAGACCACCACCAGAAGAGTTCTGGCAAGTGCACGCTTTAATGCCAACCCTTAGGTCTAAGGCAACCTGCGCACCATGGCACAGGTGACTTGAAATTCCCATGAAGAATTTCGCATGATAAACTGTAGAGAGAGAGAAAGTGGAGAAAGTGGTAATCAGGCTAAGTCCTAAGGAAATATGAGCTGTCTCTGCAAAGAGACATTGCTCTATTTTTATCTCTTATCTCTAGTTTAGCCTTAGGGTAATTTGGTGCAAGCTGAAGATACACTGTAATCACCATATATTTATTCCAGGATAGATCCAGAGATTTTCAGCTACTGAAATTCTGAGGGCTAGGGTTACCATACGTGCCTTTTTGGTTGGCACAGAAACCTTTTCTTGTGTATCTCAATTTAACACATTTTACATATGCAGACGTGCGCTACATACGGCATTCACTTTGGAGATCTCCCACACAGTTACTTTAAATAGCTACGAAATAGGAAAGTTATTGTCAAATCCTTAAATATGAGACACGCAAAATTACATAAAAAAGAAAAAAAAGTACAAGGATTATCCCCACAGAAAACAGTGCCAGTTACCTTGGTTTTGGAAAGAATAGGGGCACCACGATCCAGCAGCATTTCTACAACCTGTTCATGGCCACTTCTTGCTCCACAGTGGAGGGGGGTCAACCCATCCTGTTGGACATAAGCATTGTAATTGATCAGTTTCAGACAGAGTAAAGCCTTGTGCACTTTTATAAAGACCTATGATGTCCCGAGAAACTAATTAATTCCTGCAGGATGCTGCTCTTGCACAACTGAACAGATGAACCTGTTTATTCAAACAGACAGTGTACCTTTCGGCTCTGATTTTCTAAACATGTAAATAGTCATATCAAATTGGTGCTCATGCAGTGGGCTACTTCCAGGCCCTCGCTGTACACGCAGTAAAGTGGTAAATGCACATACAAGAAAAAGATGAGATTGCACTTCACGTACTTTTTGCCTGCATGCCTTTGAGAAAACTGGATCTTTCGTTTATCAGTATGCATCAAAGTTAATGGATAGTCCTTTGGTCTGAGAGGAAAAAAAAATAAAAATCTTTCCTACTTAGACTTTTTTATTACACGGATTTTGACAGGTGTACAGCAGATGTGAAAAACCATCTTAATCCCAGGTGACAAAATTATGTTGGATTAACTTCTGTCTCTTGTTGCGTAGGCTGTACTTGTGTGACTTCCAGCTGAATGACTGGTCCAGAGTCGAGGCATGCTGTCAATACCTCTTTTAGAATAGCTATCATCATATTAGAAATACATTCCTTAAATAAGAGAAAGACTCTTTTTGACAGAGTTATTCCAAACTGATTTGATTATTCTTTGACCTGTACCCTGCTTACAATGCTCAAGTAACCTGCTGTACATGACTGCTATGATGAAAGCAAGCACATATACCTTAAGTAACTGTGAGCAGTCACACAGAGTTTCTCAACGACATATGACATGGTGCTTGTTAACAAATAATAATGCCATAGTTTCAAAAAAAATAAGGAAGAAAATGAATGTTTTCAGAATTAGTATGAACAAACATTTGATTTGCTACAAGTAAAAAAATATGCAGGAGATACTGTCATACAGAAATTTTATTGTATTTTTACTAAATAGGTCAAAACCTTTATAAGAAAGATTGAAACTAATAAAGAAGAAAGATAAATATTTATTAGTTTTCCAAATAAAAGTAATAAAGGAAGGGGCCTTTTTCCAGGGTCTTCCAACACTCTTACAAATGCATATGTTGTATTGTCTAAAATAAGTATGTCACATTATTTTTATAAAAAGGATTATTTAAAATTCCTTCTCACACATCCTGTGCTCGCTAATTGATGCACATGCACTTCCCCTCTGTCTGTCTCTGTATGGTAGCAAGTACTATTAAGATACCTCCTTAGACATATTTTCCATGCATAATTACAGTATTCTTTCTTGATAGTTCTTAAACCGTTATACTCTACTAGAACATCAGCTTAAGGCCTGCAAAGTGAAGAGGGCAGCTGGGGAGAGGGAGGTAGTGATTCAGAGAGCTTTATGCTCTCCTGCTTCTACTTTTTTGCCCTCTCCTAATAAGCCTATGATAGATACCAGACAGAAATTGCTGTGATTAACTTTTTCTGCTTATCTCATGTAAAACTTCTATGTTTCTCACTGTGCATGTTCTTCTACTTAAAGTAAGGCATATGTTTTTGATGTAGATGAAGAAAAGAGTTTGGTTCAGACTTAACTTGATCAAGACTCAGGGAGTCATTTGTTCATGAAAGATGAACACAGTTTGGCCCACTCTGTTCTTACTGGCTTCTCTGGAGCTGATGCTATTGTCATTTCTGCTTCTTTCTGTTATTTCAGCCCATGAAGTACAAGTGAGGGCATGTTGTTAAAATGATACTACACAAAATAAAGATGTATTGCTCAAAACATATAAGTAAAGACAAAGAGAAAAGATGTCAAACCCCATGAATGGTATGTTCATCAGCCGAGTTGCAAATGTTTTGCTGTAGCTTCACAAGTGTTTAAAACAAGGTAACGCATACTTCCCATACCAGCAGTTTCCACAGGCAAGGGCATATCAAGTACTGAGCAGAATGCAAACAAATAATATAAAAATAATGCCCACAAAAAACCTCCAACAAAACATGTATGGTAAAGAAAATAAAAACCAGCAAGGCTAGGTAACTAGAGACCTGTAGGCAGGAGCTGAAGATCATGTATATTAGATCTTCCATTCTTTTTACTTCCTATAATTATCATATTCTCCAGACACATCAAAGAAAGATACTCAGGGAGCTCAGGCACAAAACTGTAAGTTAGGGAACATTTTCCAGATTTTACTCCCCCTGAACTAACTTCACCAATGTATCATGGGTAGTACATATCAAGTTCACAGAGAATGAGACACGTTTACCATCTTCATGCACTAGACTAGACCCTTAAAAACTATTTCAGTTCTCCCCAGAGCACAGTGCCTGCCCCCCCCGGCTTATGCCAACGGCTAACAAGGTCCCTGTGGCACAAGAGGTGGCAGGCAGTCATGCTTGGCCAGCTAGAGTTAGAGCTCATTCTAGTCCACACAGCAGTTGCTATCACCAGGTGCACCACATGGCATGACACAACATTACAATGCAATGTAGGTGCTTGTTGGGACAGATGTTCTATAGCTATTGTTAAGATGATGTCAGGACTCCCACTGTAAAAATCAAATACACTTGAAGACAGCGCATTTAGCTGCAGAGATCTTTTTTATGTATTCTGAAAAGATACCATCTATTCACCTGGCTTAGTTAATTGCTATATGGCATTAAAAGCATGTAAAGAAATAAGCAGAGGCAATCTGAAATACAGATCACAAAGATTTTGTTTAAAAAAAGAGAATCTGAGATTAAAAGAGACTGCTCTGAACTCAACAAGACTTCACTGATTTTGTCAGGAGATTCTTCTAGTTGCTTATTTACTGTTGATACAGACTACACTATGTGAAGCGTAAAATATATTACAAGTATTAGGAAGCAAACTTGCCATAATATGATAGTCTGCAATGGCTCAGAAAAACCATTACAAACGATTATGACAATAATCCGCAGATTAAGGATTCTCTAAGTATGCACTGACATGATAAATCATATCATCTGTATTATCTATCCCTCCAGAGAGCCCGAGAGCAGCTCCAGCAAAGCCAGCAGGACAACAAAAGGAGTTCTGCTCAGGCACAAGCTTCCCACAAGCATTGCTCACCCATCTCTGAGCCTGCTGCTCTTTCTTTAGCTTTTATTTCAAACACTCCCCCTCTCCCCTCCCTCCAATAAATGAGATCTAAGCACTGTTTCCGGTCCCTGTTGAGGCTCAGATACCTGTGTAGCTCCCTGATTTTGTTACACTGGGGTCACAACTGGCTTGAGGTTAGCAGATGACAGTGCAGACAGTTGAGTGTCCCTGCTGCAGCACATGTGGCTCTAAAGGACCCCTGAGCGGCATGGGTAAGCACAGACCAGCCTCCCTGTGCTCCCCAGCTACCCCTTCCCTGTCAATGCTCACCCAGGATTTCCCTCCCTCACACAACGGGATCCTCTGGGCTGTACCCCGTGGTAGCCTCAGTATCACAACTCTCACATCGGCGAGCATCAGCTTCAACTCAGGCTATCAGCAATGAAATTAAGCACAACACCCAGTAAAAATGTTACAGTGATGCAAATATTCAGCAAGAGCTAGTCAGACTTTCAGCCAAATCCCAGCACCCGTCTGTGGCCTTGGCAGGAGCACGACAGGCACTCCACTCCCCTGAGCCAGAGGTAGAAGGCGTGCTTCCCCAGGGGAGCAATTACTGCTGCCTCCAGGGTTTATCATCCCCACCGCTGCATAGTGAGTCTCCATGCATGTGCTTCAGCCAAGAAGGGCTCTCTTATCTCATAATCCCTCCATGCTCTAAGTCTCCTGAATTCTTCACTTCATTGGCACTATTGCAACTGCCCTTTTCGTACAATAGGGCAACAAATGAGGTTTGCTCTTCCTACACATGCAAAATGCACTTAGAGTGCCAAGTTAGTGTTATTCTTGTAGTTATTTTCTATCTTAATACACATGGCTTTTCTGGAGCAGCTTATATATGATCTGATGCATCTTAAAAGAGCATACCCCACGTGTTTTCATGCAGATATGAGTGCTGGCCTGTTATATAGCTGCAAAATCAGTAAAACGAAGAATATAAACACTTATTGTTAATCCAGGCTAAAACTTACTTGCTGCCTGCTTCAGACAAATTCACTTTGGCATATACAGTCTTAGACAACCAAAGCAAATCAAGCTAATTTAATCAACCTCTCTAATTAAACTTTATTTTTTAAAGTCTTTTCTGGAAGACAGAGGAAAAAATAATTAGGGCAACATTCAGTAAACATGTTACATGAGGCATTAATAGGTCTTTGCTTAGAATGTTAGTTAAAAACCCGAACGATAAAAGCTGCCTTGGATGGACAAAAGCAGCACATAGTTTTTGAGGAGTACCCTTAAGAATTCAGTCCAAAGCCTCAAGTCCCAGCTGCTAGACATCTCACACAAAAAAAGGACAGAGAGAAGACAAACAGCTGGTTAAGATAAACAATGCAGCATAAGCATGAACTGAAAGGAAAAAAAGAGATGGCTGAGCCTCAAAATAGTTGTAAGATCATTTTTGGAAATAACCTCGTATGCTTATACGTTCTTTCAACTCCTAACTGCAATTTGCAGGTATGCAACAATATTTATGGCGCTCATCAAATCCTAGTCCTAATGAATATAGAGAAATTGGGCACCCATGGATGACTTTTACAATAATTTAAACAGGATAAGGATTTAGCCTTTCCTATTAACCTTTTGTGCAGTACTTCAGCACTGCAGTTTCCAGGACCATCTGCCAGCAGCAAACAAAAATGCTCATGGAAACAACTAAGGAAAAGAAATCATTACCCCAAGTTATTTAATATGCAAGAAAGGCTTTGTATGAATTTCTCTATAAAGTAAGTATGTTTGTGAAAAATAAAAATAGACATTATGTGGAGCATATTTCCAGTACCCCATACAGGGAATAGATTGCAGGAATGGATCATAAAATGACAGCTGAATAGCTAAATCTGTCCCAACTAAGAGTCAGCATAGCAAATCCTTGCCCTGTTAGTGTTTGATCAACAACACAAAACAGTATTGTCTGCATACTCATTTAAAGATGAATTACAGACCTGATACAGGAGAAACACTGGCCTAAGAATTTCTGCCTCTGAGCAAAAGAAACAAGCAATTTTCAAGAATTTTTGTCCTTTCACGTGAGTACAGAACTTTTGCCGTTCACCTTTAAGGAGGTATTTTGTGCTCCATAACCAACGTTTGCATAAATAATATCATGGTGTCCAAGACAAAAATCTATTTTAATAAAACAAAGAAACTTCTGCCCATCTCTTTAAAATCTCTTAAAATAAAAAAAAAAAACAAACAAATAACGCACGCACCATAAAAAATTAAGGAGAGCGCAGTCTCTCATTTATAAATCTGGTAATATGAGCCTCACTAATTTTCATGTGCAAATCCCATCTGTTCGTCAAGTTGTGTATGCATTCAGCACCCGTAGCTGCCCTTGCAGAACACCGCAAGGCTGGGCTCTGACTGGGCATCCAGCTGATAGGCATGACACATGTATCAGAAAAGACAGCCTTGGCTGCTCTTTGCCTTTCAATACATTCAGTGGTGGTGATGCTGTTGCAAAAGGGTACGACTGAAGGTTTTGTCATCCTGTATTATTGTAAGGCCATTCGATGTTTTAGACATTAGAAAAAGAACAGTGCTTAAAAAAAAAAAAAGAAATTACTGCAAAGTTGACATGCCTTAGTTGCTCTGTCTTGAAAAACAACATTGGGTCAGGTAGGAATAACAAGAAAGATTTAGCAGAAACGTGTTATAACAGCTCACAGAAATTATTCTTTGCTATTGAATATGAGAACTAGACAGACACTCCTGAAACAATGTCCTTTCTTCATCTAGCACCACATTACTCTCAGCCTTCTATTGCTTCTCCTATTGATTTCTAAATCCTTCCTGATCTAATCCGGTGATGCTCTTCCCTTTTTTCAATCATGCAGCTGCCTGCTTGGTTCTGAGTCTCCCTGGCAGAGGTAGACGACACCCAGACCACAGGCTGGTAAACCCTTGCCAGGATGAGTCAGTGCCATCAGGAGCAAAACTTCCACTTAGTCACTAACTGCCAGAAAATGATGCCTCTGGTAATGCAGAGAAGTGCAACGATGAGTGACACACGTACAGCACAAGCAGGAGAAGTTATGCAAATCCCTTCTGATTTATGGAGAGGATGGGTGTTTAGGGAAACAGGCAGTATCTGGGCGAAGCCAGAAAAAACAAACCACCACTTCGTGAAGCACACTCATCCTTTGCCTTTTGCCTCACTGGGAAGCTCTGCCAGATTCAGGAGCTGTTAATGCTTCTGCCCTCTTCCTGAATCCTGTTTCCGTCCCAGCCTGTATTTTTAGTTATTTAAATTATCCTAATGTCTGACCCTGAAGCCTGTGATACAGAAAATGAAGCAGATCGTGAATTTTCATAACTAAAAGAACAGAACAAGCTGGACTCCAACTATTCAAAGTAGTGGTCCTCAACGTTTTGGCTGCAGTTGGCCACATAAATGCTTGCAGAGAGAAAGCAAGTAGTCCTCTGCCACCTGCCTCTCTCCATGCTCTGACCAAATGCGCATCTGTCACGTCACCAAAATGCGGCCCTCCCCACCACATGGTAGGCCTACGCCCCTCAGCCTGGCAGCCCCCATGTAGCACGTAGGAGGCGGGTATTTTAGTCCAGAAATTATACCCACTGTTCATGTTATCCTTGAAAAGTCATCTCTTCCGTATATGCCAATTAGAAAAACCAGCAACATTTTACAAAGAAACCATGACTGACTTCTAAAGGTAAAATAGAAGAAGTAATAAAGAAAAATATGTGGAGAGAGTGAAGAGATGACAAAATAAATTGACCCAGTTTCTGAATTGCCACAGAAATAAAAAATACGAATGTGCCTCAACAAGCACTGCAGGAAATCCCAGAGACTGCTAAAACGCTGGAAAAC
>NW_009649467.1:1454035-1467607 GCF_000708025.1 Charadrius vociferus | reverse complement strand
TAGGTTATGCCTTTGTTTTGTTTAGAATGATTCCGGTGGAAATTATACAGAATTAAAAATGGAAGATGGATCTGTAATAAGCTATTATTTCAAGAAAATGACAATTGCAAAAAGTTACAGGCACAGCTCCTGAGGGTTACCTCACATGCACAGGAGCATGTTGCAAAGACTGCCATGACAGCACCACTAGTTCTAGGTCTACTTCCAAACATGTGAATGTTTTCCTTCTCTTTTTGCCACTGTGTAAGGAAATACAGCAATTAGATATAACCATATGCCTTGCACTTCTAAGTCACTCAGCAGCTAGTTAGGTGTCACCCTGATGGAAACCCTCCCTACGCCTGGCAGGTTTGCTGACAAATCCAAGCCAGCAGCTAAGCACCCAGTCAGGCAGAGGCTAAGCTGCGTGAGACTCAGCAGCAGCGCCGTGCTGAGCTCTCTGACACTGCCCTGTGGATAACGAAAGGCAAACACGCACTGCAGTTCAAAGTTACTCTTGTAGCATTCAAATTATGAAATATCTGAATCAAATCCTTGTCTTAGTATTTTCCTGTACGTTCACCTCTACCCTCAAGTAGCTAGAAGCAGCTCCTAATTAAATGCTCTACAGAGAACATGGAAATTTGTTTGTTCTGAGCTTTGCCATACATAGCGTTTCACACACTGCTTCAAGAGATGTAAATTATTGGCATCCTACTGCAGCCATTTTGCAACAAAGAAATGCAGTGCAGCTATGGTAGCCTGCCAGGAAGATGAATGATTTAAGCTGCGCAGCTACTAACAGGTCAGAGGCAAGAATTCCACACAGTCCCTCACAGCATTCACGCTTAAGCTTACCCTTGTTTTGGCATCAATTTTAGCTCCTCGATCAAGTAGGAGTTTGACCATGTTTGCATTTCCCCTCTTCGAGGCAACATGTAATGGCGTGATATCATTCTGCAGAAGAAAGAGAAAAAAAAAGAAAGTAAATATCTGTTTATCTTCCTCTCATGGACTCCGTGATCAGATTGCTCACAGAATGACTTATACTCAATTTGCTAAAGCATATTGCATTTTTGTTTTCCTGGGAGCATGAAACCAAAGGGAAGCTGCCTTTATTCACACATGTGAATTACTGGCCTGATACCTCAACATATATATTATGAAGACAAACAGTCAAGTTGTGGTTGGAGTTACACGAAGACATGATTGTGCCTCAGTTTTCAGCTTTTGTATAAGAGTTAAATCTACGCATTTTTACTGACTAAACTCTAGCAGTTTAATTCAGCTATGGTTGTTTCTGAGCACACAGTGATAAGGATTCATACCTCACAACTTCATTGGCCTTGTAGGAGCCATGGAAAATAAACAAAACCATTACATCTGTAGGTCTAGTTCAAAAGTGCCAAGATGCCCATACTGTTTATTTCTGAACATTATCAGCGAGTTCCGAAAGCCTCATAAGCACCTTCGTTTCAGTTACATCGCTAATTTAATCTACCAAATTTGTTCCTCTAATTGACGTAACGCTGCACTTCGAGTGAGACTGTAAATGCGCGTAGATGTCCCCCCCCGCACGGCGCCTGGCAGGCCAGCATCGTGCAGCGACGCTGCGCACCGGGGACAGTTACATAACCGATGTCTGCGCACACAAACACACTTTTTTAACAAGATGGAGCGAGGACGTATCTTCATGCTCTGATGAATCCTTTATCTTGCAGTGTATGAAGGCCACATCCTGTATGTATTTGATCATATGGAGCCAAGTAAAAATAAAAGGATTTAAATAGAGCATGCAGCTACTGTATGAAGACAAATAGACTTTTTAAAGAACACGTTTCTGTGTATTCAGGGGCAGCACAAACAGCTGGCTGCGTAAAACCAGCTTCCCTGTGACCGAGCAGAAAGCGGTAAATTTTAGTGAGCATGTGTCCTATGGCTGACTGAATCAGAAAGGCACCCATCACCTTGAATAGCTGGAGAGTGGTACAAGCGTCTTGCCTGGCCAACAGACCGTTAAATAGTGCTTCCTCAAAACTGCAGGTGAGTGGAGTGATAGAAAACCAGCACTGAAAAAAAATCCCCTCTCAGATATGACAAGCTGACTCACAGCTTAATAGTAACACTGAGTACCTAAGCCAGTATTGCTACATTTTCATTTACACAAAATTTCACTATGAAGCTAACTCACTGCTACTAGAAAGTATTAATTAATATTATCACAGGGGTAAAATACATTTCAGCTAGATGAAATGACAGAGCTTCTTTCTCCACTGTTAATGATCATTAGAGCCTCAAAGTGACTACTATTTCACGTTAACTTCTCATTTCTTTAAAAAACAAAGTAAAACAAAAAGATGCTTAGCACATTAAACAAAAAGTAAGCTACGCCTAGTCCTTCTAGGGATGTAAAACTGTGTGATCACTTAACTTGTAATTTGTAAGTTGGTTTTGAAAAAAAGAATTCATTCAACTTGACTGGGAGTTGACATTGGACATAATAGGGGACCAGTATGTTACTTTATCAGCCACAAAGAGGACAGAAAAAGAGAAGAAAAACAATCATGAGGAGGTACTTTCTCCTTTTCCTCTCTTCCCAGGAGGAAAGATGTTACTGGGGTCAGAGGGAGAGAAATGAATTCCACTTTCCTGAGAAAAAACTGTAAAGGAAATAACTTTCATGTCTTCAAGTTAAGGGTACTGCAGGTAATTTAGACTGAAGGACCACCTTTTTCCACTTGCTGGGCTTGATTGGCAAAGAGGTTAACACAGTCTAATAAGCCTTAGTGCCCTGTTAATACGTCAAAGTAATTTAGTACCAATAATTTAGTAACGAAATAATCAGAGGGGTCATCTCCAATGGGGATCTTACAGTAGGCATCTGCTACTGACCTCCAAACCAAGACGATAAGGCCAATGAAGGCTAATGTCATCCCCATCTACAAGAATGGCTTAAAGGAGGATCCAGGAAATTATAGGCCCATCAGTCTCACTCCAATCCCTGGGGAAGTTGTGGAATGAATCCTCCTAGGTGCTATCACAGGTCAAATGAAGCACGTGACTGGGAAGAGCCAGCACAGATTCCCAAAGGGCAAATCATGCTTGACAAACCTGATTGCCTTCTACAACAAAGTAACCCTGGTTGATGTGGGGCGAACAGTGGACATTGTCTACCTGGATTTCTCCAAGGCTTTTGATACAATCCCCCACAATCAAAGAAACTGATGCGTTACAGTCTAGACAAGTGGTCTGTGTGGTGGGTGGGGAACTGGCTGACAGGCTGCACCCAGAGCGTGGTGGTAAATAGCTCTTTTTCAGACTGGCAACCTGTCACAAGCGGGGTTCCCCAGGGATCCATATGGGGCCCAACACTGTTTAATATCTTCATTAGTGATCTGGATGATGGGATCAAGTGTACCCTGAGGAATTTTGCTGATGATGCCAAACTGAGTGGGGAAGTGGACACTGCGGAAGGGAGAGCCACCCTGCAGGAACACCTGGATAGGCTGGAACAGCGGGCTAACAAGAACCTTATGAAGTTCAACAAGGACAAGTGTAAGGTCTTGCTCCTGGGAAAACATAATCCAGGAGTGCAGCACAGGTTGGGACCTACCTGGCTGGGAAGCAGCTTTGTGGAAAGAGACCTGGGGGTCCTGGTGGACAAAAAGCTCAATATGAGTGAACAGTGTGCTGCTGTGGCAAAGAAATCCAACAGGATGCTGGGTTGCATCTACAAGGGCATCACCAGCAGAGATAAAGAAGTCATTACCCTACTCTATTCAGTGCTTGTTAGGCCACACGTGGAATACTGTGTTCAGTTTTGGTCTCCGCTATGCAAAAAAAGCTGTGGATAGGCTGGAGAGGGTCCAGAGAAGGGCCACCAAGATGATCAAAGGGCTGGGAAGCCTGCCATATTGACGAGGAAAGGCTGAGAGAACTGGGTTTGTTCAACCTTGAGAAAAGAAGGCTTAGGGGAGACCTTATTACCATGTTCCAGTATTTAAAGGGTGGCTACAAAGAAGACGGAAACTCCTTTTTTTTACAAGGAGTCACATGGAAAAGATGAGGGGTAATTGGTACAAGTTACTCCTGGGGACATTCCGACTGGACGCAAGAGGAAAATTTTTCACCATGGGAACAATCAGCCACTGGAATAATCTCCCCAGGGAAGTGATGGATTTCCCAATATTGGACACTTTTAAGATTCAGCTGGACAGGGTGTTGGGCCTTCTTGTCTAGACCATGCTTTTGCCAAGAAAGGTTGGACCAGCTGATCTTTAAGGTCCCTTCCAACCTGGTATTCTATGGTTCTATGAATTTACTGTATCATGCACAGACTAGAAGAAATACCTTTTCTAAGCATCAATAAAGAAATAGAGGAGGAAGGGACAGCATTATAAAAGCTAAGACAAATACATACTAGAAGTCTGGTTCTTGTTCATCTTAACACTAAGCTAAATCAATCTAGTATAGAGCAGAGGAGGGTACATCCGCATAAGAATGTGCACTTTGGATCTAATTGTTTGCCAGTCCAATCGTTCAAAGCTCCTGTTGCCTTAAATGAAGGAGAGTTGATTCTAGAGTGGATGGATGAGTGCTGGCAGATACACACCTCATAGAATCATAGAATTGTCTAGGTTGGAAGAAACCCCTGGGATCATCGAGTCCAACCATCTACCCTACTCTACAAAGTTATCCCCTACACCATATCCCCCAACACATCTAAACGGCTCTTAAACACATCCAGGGATGGTGACTCAACCACCTCCCTGGGCAGCCTATTCCAATGCCCGGCCACTCTTTCTGTGAAAAATTCTTTCCTAATGTTCTGTCTAAATCTACCCTGTTGGAGCTTGAAGCCATTCCCTCTCGTTATGTCATTAACTACCTGTGAGAAGAGACCAGCGCCAACCTCTCTACAGTGTCCTTTCAAATAGTTGTAGAGTGATGAGGTCTCCCCTCAGCCGCCGCCTTCTCCTCCTCAAACTAAACCCGCTCTTCATATGATTTGTTGCTATGCCCTGCACCAGCTTTGTTGCCCTCCTCTGCACTCGCTCCAGCACCTCGATATCTCTCTTGTATTGAGGTGCCCAAAACCAGACACAATACTCGAGGTGTGGCCTCACCAGTGCTGAGTACAGGGGCACAATCACCTCCCTACTTCTGCTGGCCACATTATTTCTAATACAATCCAGGATGTCAACTCCAGAAGAGATGACTTCCACTTAGCAGTTAAGGTTTAGGTCACACTGTTTGCTTGCAACAGGGGGGAAAAAAAACCCCTAAAAGTCCATTTTCATGTTCAAAAAGGAGTCCTGTTCAAATGGTCTTCATGTTTCTGGTTAGTACTGAAACTATCAGGACAGTGCAGTTCTCTCTCAGCTTCTGACAGGGGCAAGCACCCTGGTTGGGAATGTGGGGAAATTCTCCAGCATTGAATAAGGACTGAGCTCACTTCTGCAAGCTGGAGAGCTAGCAATCCATCTTTCCTCCATTTGATCACTTGTCTTTAAGAAAAACATATAAATTTAATGTCTCTAGGATCTTGAAACCTCGAGTTACATTTGGTTGAAAATAGGCAGCAGCAAGTTCATGTTAGGACGAGATGGATGGATAAAAGATGTGATCATTTTAGACACAGTTTGTTAGGAAAACCAACTACAGACAGCTACCCTGAAATAATGAATCGAGCAGAAGAAATCAAGCAAATGAATCCCTATATGCCCAGTGAAATAGCCGTCCTTATGGATGACCAGACTCAGCTCCTCTTTCCTGGGAAAAGAGCACTGCAGCACTCACTCTCTGGGAAAGAGGATGCAGTTTTTGTTATACTCTACTAACCTATTCAGACAGTTCATAAAAAGAATTAAGAGACAAAGAAGAAAAAGCATGTTTAGCCTTTTTCAGCCCTAACAGCTCAGGAAAACACTGTGGGGAAATGAAGGGGGGAAAAGAAGAGGGGACAGATCTCTACTGAGAATTTAATGTTGCCATTCAGCTATTTGAGCTTTTACTGGTAATAATTCTTCTGGCTGAGAGTTATGACTCCACGCAGACGAAGAGATGCATTATGTGAATGCTTGAATAATTGCATGCTGAAGTTCAGGGCAAGCAACTTGTCTTTGGTCAATACTGTGTTGTGCCAAGGCTTAAAGAATTATATCTAGATGTATCACGCATATGGCCCCTTCCCATCTCTCATCTGGCAATTAAGAACATGAACCGAGAAATGAATAAACCTCAGACGTCATCATCATTAATGTTTCTGATGACAAAAGGTAAAGCAAGCAACTTAAAATCCGTTTGTACTTGTCACAAGAAACTAGAGATAAAAAAGCTTCATAATATGTGCAGCTTGGGTGTAGGTTATTAGCACTAAAACTGTGGTATCAGCAAACAACATAGCCACCAAATGTAAGGTTCTGAATTCTTCAGTAAATCAACAGCATCTGCTGTCTTTTCAGTCTATTTTTATCTGTTTGATCTTCTATAAATTTCTCCCTTTGTTCTTAAGATAGAATAGTAAATCAGGAAACTTTTGAAGACGTTTTCCTGCAGTAATAAAGCTGAAATGCCTTCAAAACATTGCCATTAAAAGATGCGGTTCAGATCTAGAATATCTGTTGGAGTGCCTCTTGCCCTCGCCGTTGAAATATCAAATGCTGGATAATGTCTCAGGTAGACCCCTTGACACTAGGATCTAACTTGCCATTCAACTTGAGGATTAACAAATTCTACAGGGAATACGAAATATAACTTGTGAGAGTAGCAACCTAAAACTATGCAAGAAATGATCATAGGATTACGAACTAGCACATAGCCTTTCCTCCCCTCCTTGGCAGATTTCCTGGGGTATGAGACTTGAAGTACTCTGACACTGTATGTAGCGTAAAGTGTGGCAGATTAGGTGCATGCATTTTTTTTTTTCTATATCTCAGAACATTGCGGATGGCTGTTTTCCCTTTATCTCTACCCATTGCCTGCTGCAGCCACCACCCTCTCACACAGGGCCTGTGCCTTTCTTCGGAGTCTCACAACATCCAGAAATGCAATGGGTGAAGAGTGACCTGCTTTTACATTCACTGGTTTTTGCTTGTGTCTGATCAGAGGAAACACTAAGCCCTTTCAGATGCAGCTGAAATTTTCACAAGAAAATTCAAAAAACTTTGAGTTATCCTGTGCCAAGCAGTAAGCCACCGACATTTCCTATCTGAAATGAGATCAGCTCCCCTCTGACACATGGCATTATCCACTACCAGTTCACTACAGTAGTCAGAATTACTCCTTACTATTACAAATTAGCAACACGAATAGTTGGGAAGTCAGAAAGAAATAGGGGAAAAAATTAAAATTGACAGACTGCAAGTACAGTACATCTTCGAAGTTTTATTTTAATGCATTTAGAAAATGAGTAATTCCCCCTGGTTGCTGGTATGCTGTGCTGTCCTATGGGATTGCCTCTTTCTCCCATCAGACAGTCTGAGTTTACAAGCATAAGGATGCTAATAATAAATAAAAAAAGTAGATGTTCGCACTTACAGTATCATATTGGGCTTTGAAGTGTACTTTAAAAAAAAAAAGCACACACAAAAAAGGGTAAACGTCTCCTAGTCATGTGCCACATTGTTTTAAATTCTGACTGACTAGCAGGTCACGTAGGGACTGTGAAGACTCACTGCCAGCATCATGGGGACTTGGTATTTCTCCTTGCTACCAATGAGAGAACTTGCCTCCACCTCTGAGCTCTCCTCCCAGCCCCTCGAAGTATAGTTTTAAACAGAAAAATGTCACTTCTTTGATTTTTTTTTTTTTAGAACACAGTTTCTTGCCAAAATGCTCAGGTTCATTTGGAATTTAGTAAGAGTCCTTCTCAGTTCTCAACTGAGAGCAGACTCTGGGAAGAGCTTAATATTGACAAAGCATGCGTGAATAAAACAGAAGCTGAAACTAGACAGACTGCTAAAGCAGAAATTTCCTATAAAGTTTTGAAAACCCTTCCATCATTAGGGGTTCTTAAAGAAAGAGCATAATGTTGGCTGTTGTATACTGGAATTGTCATCAACAACACTGCATGGATACTACCACTATTACAAGTTCCTGGAGGGATGGGAAAATTGTGCTGTGCATGTGAAGATTGTCATATGCAACTATGCCGCTACATCAACATGTTGTATATGAAAACACTCAATATTCTCTCCTTCTGTATTTTTCTGCAATTCAGAATTGGAGCTATGACACAGCAGAACCCCTGCAGGGAGAAAAGACTTATATTCTAGTAGAAGTTACTGGGATTGCTGAGTCTTGTATAGGACTTCCAGAAATTAAAGAAATTATAGGTACAAACACACAATCGGAAGCTTTCCAGGAAACCTTACAACAGTGCGTATTTTTTCAGCTTTTTTCTCCTCTATTTAATGTTAATAAGTCTTATATGGTGCTAATTTAGTTCTTGTACGCTTATATACTTATCTTTCTTCAGGCTTGAGATATATAAAATGAATCCTGGAAGAAAAGAAGGAAGAATATAGAAAGGAATTGTTGTGGCAAACTACCGCTAGGGAAATAAAAAGATGTTTTTCTCTTATGTTACTGTCACTTACATATTGCCTTCTCTTTTTGATGGGCTAATGGTGTTCTGCTCCTCAGCCGGAGGGTCATCATTAATGCATGTTGTCCTCACACCACCCTCTCAAAATTACCAAATTCTCTCTCAACCTTCCAGTAAGCAAACTTTCTGCAGGCAAAGCCCACTCCCAGTGGAACTGAGATCTCCTCTAGAATAAGGAGTGCTGTGTATCAGGAATGCTGTTCAGAGGGTTGGATGCAGTTTTATGGCACAGTATAAACCTCCTATTTGCTTTGGCAAGAAAGGTATGGACAGAGGTCATCTTCACGTAGAGGATTCCCACGCTACCTGAACCTTCTGACTTGCTCAAGTATAGAGTGGATGTGGGGGTCACAGAGGTTTCTTTCAGCCATTGCTCTGGAAGCTACAGAGAACAATTTCTTCCTTCCTAACCACTAGGTTCTTCAGAGACCAGTGGAGCTTCAGAAGCATTTCCTCACCTGGGCTAGACAGATCTTTCCACCGGAAGATAATCTCAGACAGAAGAATCGTATCTGAAGACTCTGTGAAAGGGACTGCACTGACATGTTAGCCTAGCTATGAAAGGAGACTGACTTCACCCTCAGTTACCCTTTATTCTCTTCCTCCACTTTTTTAGCCCATATGTGACTACCTCCCAATTAAGTAAGAGGGAAATATGGTGATGCAATGAAGGGATTTCTTTAGTTTTGAAGGGTTTCAGAGAAACATAGCCACACACATGAAAATGTACTACAGAAAAAGGATGATGAATAGACATAAAATGCCTGTTACTTCTACAATGCATACCCTTGCCAGTAATTGTGACAGGTTTACTGCTGAGTTTGAGCCCAAGAAGTCAAGCTATTTGGAATGAGTATTTTTCCTTCATTACAAAATAGCAAACATCCAGCCCAATAAGGAGTTCTTATTTCACTTGGACCAGGGTTACGAAGGTTGTTGGAGTTGCCTCCCTGTAAATAGATCAGAATCAGGGGCATCACAAGCCGATTTACTGAAATGATCTCCATACATCCCACACAGAACTTTCCCTGTTGTGTCGTCTTTCCTGCACTTGCAGCAAGGCTAGAGAAGAAAGCACAGACACAGAACTGCTATAATGCAGTTTAGTGGAAGAGCTGACATGAAATCAGTTGCCGGGCTGGAATTGTGCAAAGCAAAAGCAGGTACCTTTCCATCCCTCCCAGCCTCTACGGTCAGCAGGTACAGAGGCTGGCAAGTGCTTACACCTGTAAGAGCTCCTGGAGCTATGCCTATTTTTCTTAGATGCAGTGAAAGAAGGGAACAAGGGAGTATATGACAGCTGAGAGGCAGGCAGGTGTATAAAGGCGAGGGTGAGGGGAGCAGCTGCTACTGCATGTCACTGGGGACATCATTTACTTACAGTACAGCACCACCACTCACCTCCTGCCCGCACACTGAGAGCCATCATCAAGCTCATGTCTTTCCCTGCCTTCATTCCTGAAACCTCTTTCTTCCCTCAGGCCTCTCAGAAACCCACTGAAAACACAGCAGGGGAAGAGATCTTTGCCACAGGTCTGCCCTTCTTTTTCTTACATCCTTTCCCCAGCTCCTCTTTTCCCCACACTTGCCCTTGTCCTTAAAGCTCAGAGCTCTGCCTTCATCCTACATGTCAATTCACATTTTCTCCAACCTTCCCCAGCTTCACTACAGTGGTAGTGGGAGCTGGCTATTTATCCTGCCCTCATGCATTTGTTTTCATGTTGCCCAATCCACACAAGCATCTTCTGTTCCCATAATCCTCTGCTCTTGTTCAAATCTCTCCCCAGAATGCATACTTGCCTAAACAGTTTAAACACGAATTGAGAGACAGACAAGTAGTGTCGATTCATATTTATTCAACAAGAACAAAGGAAAAATGGTTGATGGTTTGCAAAAGCACAAATTGCACTTGACACCCTTCTATCCTAGAGTTTGTACTTCTGAAAGCTACAGTACATACACAGTAAGATTTCAGCTGGGTTACAGCCCTTCCATATCTTTGCTCTGTTGCTTGTCTTAGATTGTCAACAACTCACATAAGGGCCCTTCCTCCAGAGAGGAGACAGCACATTGTGGATATTGTTTACAGAAATTAAAACAAGAGGCAATGAGGTGGCAGTGGGCAGGCTGTACCTACGGGTCATTGTTAGTACCTCTTCTAGGAGTACCTCTACCTGTTTTGCAATTTGGGTAATCAAGAATCAAGCAAGAGGTCTGTTACTTGGTGCTGATAATTGTACTTCACACTCAACTTATACAGGTGCTTTGTTTGCTTACAAATTCACTGCGCTACCGGAATCTAACTCATCTTTCTGTGAAGCACCTTTGTTACCGCAGTCTGAAAAGCACTAAAGAACAAAATTCAACTCCATATTACTGTTATTTATGCCACGATTACTTCTGTCATCACTACTTTAGCTAGATTTGCAACCACCATACAGTAGAGATGTGCTCTGCGGATGCCCCCACCCAGCTGTCACAAGCACAAACAAGCCGTTCAGTGCTCTGAGTCACAGCATCAGCCTGCTGCTCTTTCGGGCTGATGTCATTGCATCTGCACTTCCCCGGCTACCTGAGCAGTCCGCCTCTCTCTGACGATGACAACTAACGGAGGGAGAACCTGGAATTTCCAGGTCTTGACAAGGAGGGGACGATGGCCTTATTACTTTGGATGCGCTCTCCATCAGCGCCCCTAATCCAGAACAGAGCTGTTGAAGCCTAAGATTTATTATTTTATTAAAACAAACACAGGCAAATGATATTTAGTGGTACTGGTATGAAATGCTGCTAATTGCTAATGCAGTAGCATTGCTAATCCCTAATATGGTTTCTGAGCAGGAAAGAGTTGACCCAAGACCCCATTCGTCTTCCTTGCTCCTGTGATTAGAGCCAATCAAATACTGAATTGCCAAAGCTTATGACCATTTCAAATGCCTCAATGCTATAGTTTGGTCAGCTTAAGGACTTGGGAATAAGAGGTCAACGTTATCAGCAAAAGCAAAGCACACACAGTCAGAAGCTTTCCAGAAACCCTTAACCCCAAATCTACTCTTAGCTTGTGAACTTCATGTGGATCTAACCTGGGATCCCTCTCTTACCAATAACATAAAATACACTTAATCATGAATGTGATTTGGAAAATGTCATTTGTGGGGGATATATTATAGTTGATCTTTACCTTTGATACTCTACTATCAGCTTGACCCAATATCTGCTAGTACTCTTCTCACCAGCATTAGTAGGTACAGGATCATGCCTTATAACGGTATTTTTTAGCTTTGGGTATTTATTTTCATTAATAAATCACTGAATGACGCTATGTTGAATAAATAGTGGCCAGCACCAACACTTTTCACCTGCACTCTTACTTACAGTTTAAGGAAAACATTCTGGGTCCGTCTTTGTTCAAAATTTCTATTCCCACTCTATCACACCCTCCACCAACTCCACTTATTAATCACAGACAGTATCTAAAAAAGAACTGTGCAGTTTTTTTCAGGGGGGTTAAATGTGAGGAGTCCTATAAGTAAAAGAGTAGATTCTATGCTAAATAACATGATTTCATGGGCTTGCAGTCCTTATCATAAACACTTTGCTGCATGTAAATATGTTCCTTAACAATAGAAGTGTTCAAGTTTCAGATATACAAACTATCTAAGGTAAAAGAAAATACTACAATTAGCTTTTTGCTATGTGGCAAATGTTCTAGGCAGTAGTACAGTACTTTTCCTCTTGTAAAAATAATAAACACAACACACAATCGAAATCTCGGAAAAGGACCTGAGTTATCCATGCCATGTAAATCCCCACATATGTATCATCTTGAATACACATTGAGTTTTTTTGCTTTTTCTACTTCAATTGAAAGGTTGCTCCAGAATCTCATTACTTATATTTAAAATCATTAGACAATTATTAACTAATATTAATTATTAATACTTAATATTAAGTATCTACATTTCTAGACAACATTTATTCATGGCCAGTTTATACCTGTTTACTCTTATATCAGCATTTGGCTTCAGTTTGAATGCCTTTTGCCCCCTTGAGTTTCTCTCCCTGTTGTCCTAGGGAGCACTCCCACAGCTCCTCCCTGGCTTTGTTTTGGTGAGCCAAATTCTTGCACAGCCTCAGGTTTTTTTGTTGGGGTCTATTTGTTTGGGTTTGTTTGGTTTTTGTGTGTGTGGTTGGTTGGTTACTTGGGTGGGGATTTTTTGTCTATATCAGAAATACCTTGAAATAACCTGAAATCGTATTTGCTTTTTTGGGTAATATAACCATATCACACACACCACGCAGTGAACAACTAATATAGACTGGTCCTCCTCTTTCTTGGTTGGTAGTTTGACAGAGAAACCAACAGGAGAAATACATGTATTCTTAAGCCAAGGCTTTGATCTGTTTTCCACTATGAATTTCAACACATTTCCATGTTCTGTTGCACACTTTCTGTATTGACAACCATTCCTGGCTGTGTCAGCAGAAATTCCATAGGTATTTTCTTATTCATAGAGCCCAAACCATTATTGAAGAAGCTAATGAGCAAACAAATTTTTAAGAACTTCAATAGGAAGTTCTAGCTCCAGCATTCTCCAGTACTAACCTATTTTAAACGTTAGCCCCTTTTCTCTTTAGCTGTATGCCCCTAAACAGTCTCCCTGCTTCTCCCTTCTTAAAGCCTTATATACTCTCATTGCACCCACCCAGCTTTCTGCCCACACCTTCTCTATCCTACCATTTTCTAGCCACCCACCCTGGCTCATTAAATTTTGTGTTACCTCTGCACTTGCCTTTCTTTTGTCTCTGGTTTCATGCCTGTCACAATCTCTTTCCTTGCCCTTCATATTGCTGTATCCCTGTCCATACACATTCCATTTTCCTGCTCTTCCAACTATATATATAACTGGCCTCTGTCATTTTCTATCCTACACACTTCTCCTGCTTACATTTTGTTGTTCCTGCATCCTCCCTACCCTGATCACACT
>NW_009649467.1:1423758-1453940 GCF_000708025.1 Charadrius vociferus | reverse complement strand
CTCTTTCACTCTAATATTCCTCTTCTGTCTTCTGACAGACCGGACCCTTGACAGCAGATATGGTCAAACTTTGGCCCAGGCTGTGAGATAAGGCCCTGCTGGCACCAGGTTCGCAGAGCCATCCCACTGCCTGTTGGAGGATGGACCCACTCCCCAAGCAAGAACGTGCAGCTGAAACCACTGGCCAGCCCAGAGTGAACCAAGGAGAGACCAGAAAAGCCCATACCATTTCCCTCCTGGCTCTCGATGCTTTGTCATACATCTGAGGAAGTACCCTGTCACTCCCTGGGCCATGCTGTGACCTTGGTGCACAGCTTAGAGGGTCAGGAGGGCTAGTTCCCCCATTCTACTGGGGCTTCTGCCATACAGCTCCCATTATCGACTCCCCTCCATTTCTATACCTCATTGAATTTTCGACCTCTCCGGTTTCTTAGACCTCCTTTACACATTGTCCAACTCCTGTGTATGCAGTGAAGGCACATCTGCTTTATTTACCAGTAACACCTGCACTTCATGTTCATTGGAAGCAACTGCATATTGAGGACAATTCAACAGGGACTGCTGTATGTTAAAGCTACGGGTGGAAGCCTTTTGCAACACTGGAACTATGAAAACAGCAGAAGTTTCAAAGGTGAGGACTAGAGCTCAGGTTCAGTTCAGCGGCTCAGGGAACCCCCCTTTATGCCATATGGTAACAGAACAAGAGCGGTCAGGCTAGGCCCCTCGGCTGGCAAGAGCAACGTACCTTTCCATACCTTTGTGGAAAAAGTGTTTTAAACTGACGATTAAGCAAACTAAGCATAAGTAAGATTTCACACTTACCCTTGCCGTGAAGTCCACAGCAGCACCCCGATTTAACAGCAATGTAGCTACATTGATATTTCCATAGTGAGCAGCTATGTGGAGGGGAGTGAACCCACTCTGGAAAACAAAACAAAACAAAACCAATAGGTACTTATTTTTTTATATTTCATTGGTACTCCAAAATTTGTATCACATCACTGACATAAGCTAGTAATAGGAGTCTGCTGCAAGTCACCATTCCAATTCTGTACTAGTTTTCACTCACTGACGTTTATTTATAGACTCTCAGAGAGCCTAAACAAAATCATATTGCTATGCAGGAGGGAAAAAAATTAACATAATTATTCTAGAAGACCAGAACTAAGATAAAACTTTCAGTTATTCCAGAAAAACAACAGCAAAACATTTGAGTATTAAAGCAATAATAGGCCTTTTATAAAAAAATTAATTTCTAACGAGAAATATCTAGCTGTTATCAGTATTATGTCCGTCTTGCGAGTTCAATCTCTTAGAGATTCTTTGTGGAAGTTCAGATACAAGTCATTTAATGATACTTGCTAACTGTTTTTTATAAATTCAAAGTGGATGCAAATGAAAACAACATCAAAGACAATTTTAAATTATTAATATGGATATTTTTTTCCAAGGGTTAGTACCATAAAGATCAGTCTCCCACTGTGGGCAATCACACTGGGTTATGTTCAGACACTATGAGTTACCACCCTAATTAGAAGATGCCTTACTGATAAAATTATTTCAGCAACTTATTTTCATATTTAAGTAGTTTTACTTCCTTTTAAAATAATGCTAAAACATGCAGCAATTCCATCAGTCCTGCAAAGTATGAAACCTTATGGGAACTAGATGCATTTCTAAATTGTTAGCAAGCCATGCTAGCTGCCACTGCCTCGCTTTGGGAGTTTTGCAGATATAAAACCACTCTCAGATCATTCTATTTGCTGACACCATCAAGGTAAGTGTCATGCAGAAGCCTAAAATCAGACCTGGATGCACAACATGACAGGGTTGTCTGCAGCTCTTAAGACATCTGATAAACATATACTATATGAGATCCCTGAAAACTCCATCTTACATAATATGGCTCTTTTATGATGGCAATTAGTTCTCAAGAACGCTTACTCTTACTTTTAAACCCTAGTTTCAGCTGCAGAAAGCCCTGGTATCTAAACTACAGTCTTCTCTAGCACATGCTACTTCATTTCATCTAAAGCAGGTATCTATCCTACAAAAGGCGGTGCAAGAAGGAAGAGGAAGAAATGATGCAGCAGCACTAAGTCATGGAGGAGTGATGATGCATATATATATTTATATATACCTCTGTTGTTCTATTCACCATCATCTAGGTTAACACATTTGGAAGCAAAGAGGGGGAAAAAATGAACGGTTAGTTCACCACTGGTGATATGGATGCAAAAAGCTTCATGATTGCTACGTGGCATGGCAGCTCAGATGACAGCACAATCGACACACAAAGGAAGCTCGACTGAATGGAAGCTGAATGATCGAGTATTTTTGAAGGCTCATTGTTACATATTTACTAAAGTTCTTAAAGTAGCAATTGCACAAACAACTAATCAAATGACTTAATCGTACAATACCTAGAGCACACCACTGCAGGAGTGGCTTTCATTCACAAGAGAATCATTCTAATAATATTTTGCTTATTACTTTCCATTTGCAAAGTTTATGCAGGAAGAAATTAACCCTGATTTACCCAAGAGGGGAATGGGGGAGAAAAAGGAAAAGGAAGCAAACGAAATGTTATTCTCAATCAGACACTAAAGGAGAAAGTTATGTGTAAATCTGCAGCAAAATACTTCACAGTAACGGAGATCTTCACTGGATGTAATATATGTGGTCGGCACTTAATAGCATCAAACCTTTTTTCTTTTCACAACTGACCTT
Source organism: Charadrius vociferus (assembly GCF_000708025.1). Taxonomy (NCBI): domain Eukaryota; kingdom Metazoa; phylum Chordata; class Aves; order Charadriiformes; family Charadriidae; genus Charadrius; species Charadrius vociferus. The sequence continues at coordinate 1,451,210 of NW_009649467.1, read as the reverse complement.
TGACTCCACATCAGCATTATGGTCGTTCTGCAGGAGCAGAGCCGCTGCCTTCGTATCATCCTTGCGAGCAGCGATGTGAAGGGCAGGAAGACGGACTTTTCCCTTTGTATCATTTTCAAGCAGCAGTGAAACCACCTGGTCGTGACCTTGCTGCAAAGCTACGGCCAAAGGCGTGAAACCATCCTGCAACATACAATGGGGACTCTCAACACAGGTTCTAAGCTTTCCAGGGGATGGGAAGGGGAAAGGAAGCGATCTCAGCATTAGTAACAGTACTGGCCCAAATTCAAACATAAAGTGTATCACGGTGCAAATTAAAAGTACCCCGCAATGACACTGGAATTGGAGTAAAGTGTTGGTGAACTAGGTCCCAAATGCTCAAAACAGCTTTCTGGCATTCCAGACTTACACATAAATTATAAAACACAAGCAAACAAAAATGACTGAGACTTGAGAAAAAAGGTGTGAAATTACTCATGAATTAACAGTTACATAAATAAGTATGTATTTAATAAAAATGTGTAATTATATAAAAAGGTATAAAAAGCTGAAATATTAAAATTACAATTGTTAATGATGTCTCCATAGCAAATTATCATCCATTCCCCCACAGCTACAGGTTATAATCTATGGTTTTTAAGAAAAAAAAACACCAACATTTCAGCTCTATCCTCTGATATATTTTACATATGGGTTTAACATCTAATAATATTTGGATAGGAATACCACATTCTCCCAATATACCAATTACTTTACTACAACTTCCATTTATGAAAATTCATGCAGATGTGATGGACAATCCTCTTACAAACAGAAATTATTTCCTTTTAGACTAGCCAAAGTAATGCAGAGTAAGAAACCTGAAAAAAAAGATTTCTGTTTAACAGATTTTAGAACGCATTCCTCAAACACATGAGAAGTATAGTCTGAGATGGTTTTATAACTTTATTTTTATGGATTCTTAGAAAACTAAAGAATGAAAGAGTTGTCATTTAGATTGTGCTCCTTCCCAAACACTTAAGTGGCATTCCAATATAAGAACACATTCAGCTTTGGCCAAGAAAATACGTCTAAGACATTCAAAAAATCACAAATGCAAATTACTCTGCTTGGGATATTTATTTATTATATTTGACACTCAATCAATATATCCAAAGCTTATATTCCAAACTTCATTACAGTTTAGTAGGTAAATACCTTCTTTACTTTTCATCTACTTCTGTCATGAAGAAAATGTATAAGTGTGAATTAAAAGCGACAGAAGAATGTAGACCCTCACACTATTTCAAAAGTGCAGAGTTCAAGTGTTAAATTTTTAATTTTTGGAACTAAAAGTAATGTTCTCAAAGAATTTCTGTCTCTGGTTACCAAATAAAGAGTACCTCAATTTAGGAGGAGAAACAGGAGTAGTTCTGAAAAGGAGTTTAAAATTTTGAAGGAATAAAAATATAAAAGAAAAAAAAAAATCACTGAAACTCCTTCAGTCCTAACAACCTGTTGGGTTGGGTTTTTTTTCATGAATTTTTAAAAAAATCATTTAATCACAGCCTTCCCCTTTGCCTCCAGCTCACCATCCTCCAGCAGCAGGGCAGAACTCTGGGCTGTGGTCCCGGACCACGCACGGCACCTGGCATGAAACAACCGGCACAGCCTCAGACTGCAGGCAGAGCGCAGCACAGGGTGTGAAAAATCCTGTGTAGCTCTGAAGGCCAAAAAAACTCCATGAGCATCCCCACAAGAGGGCTCTGGCAATATAGCTACGCTGCACCTGCAGAAATGGAGGCTCTTGCCTGGAGAAACCCCGAGTGCAACAGCTCGCACCTTAGTGACCAGGAGACATTGTCTTCCTGGTCTATTTACACAGCTGCCAGTCGTGGCAGAGTCAGCCGCTTCACAAAGAAAAGTGGTTTGGCTATCTACAATATCTTTTCTCGTTGAGCCTCCTCTTCTGCTAAAAATGCTGGAAAGAACAACAGACAAAAAATCCTAGGAACATATTTTCTCCTTTTCCCAAAGGAAAAGGGAGTGGACAAATGGAAAGGAGCGCTTCATTTCAACCCCAGAACAGCCGCCATCCCCTATAGTCCCAGTTTCCTAACTCTGATGAGAGCTGCCCATCATTTCAGTGTGTGCAGAGATCACTGTACCAAGGCCAAGCGAACTGTGACCAAGAATATTAGCACCAGCAAGAATGCATTTCCACCACACGCTCTCTGAAGATGCCAACTCACAAAAAGCAATTGAAAGAGAGTATCGTGATGCCAGTACTATAATTAGCAACTGCACTTTAAAACATAAGGCAAAGCCCACTCCAGAAAAATACCCAAAACAGAACCAAACACACACAAAAAAAAAATTAAAGAAAAAGAAAATAGTTGGTTCTATTTTTTTTTTTTTAATTTATATTAAAACACCTTTGTTAAAGAGTTTTATTTTTAATGATTATTTAGCTAAGTGGCAATCATTTGATAACAAAGGCTTTTGCACTTACAAAGATGCAGATAAGTTAGATTCATATGAAAACTTAGACCAAGGGAAAATAAGAAAGCACCCACAAGCAACTATCACAAACAAGTAAAGCAATAGAGGCAACATTGTTTTGTAGTCTAGTATCTTCAAAGGAATTCTCCATGGATAAAATTAGATTGCACCTTATCAAGCTGAGCTGGAAAAAAGCTCAACCTAAACTGACATACAAATGCTCAAGGGAAAAACAATACCAAGGAAAAAGAACCAAGTACCCACGCACAATTTTAAAAATTTCTATTTTCAGAAAATCATACAGTGGCAAGAATATTTTCAAAAGTCTGATTCTATTGTACATCCCTGGTGGTCCCATGACTTCTTTGTTTCCAAGTTTTTACAAAGAAATAGAAATTAGTGTTCTGAAAACTACAATTTTCAATTAATTTCCCAGATGTAAAATATTTCACTTTGGCATGTCTTCACTTTGATATCGTTGAGCATTTCCAGAAAGTGGTTTCTGATGCACAGTTCTAGTTATAACTAATTTTTAGTGCTTTTGAAAAGATAATTTTGATCCATTATTGATTTATTTTTTACAGTGCTGGCTTCAGAAGAGAAGAAAAAATTCAGTATGTACATCATTATACAGTGATACTATGAGTTACAGTGATGAAATAAACTAATTTTGCCTTTCAAATGTTGCAAAAGTTGGACTTCTTCAAACATTATTTCCTTCATGGAATCAGTTCAGATAGAGCAATTATAATTTAATAAGTATCAGAGAGAGTCCATACTGAAATACCTTCTTTTTTGGTAGCAAAATCTTGGAATTAAGACAACTGAAAATTCATCAGATTAAAAACGTATCTCAACGCAGTACATTTATGACTATTAATACATCTGCTATTTTTTGTAGCTTCCCGGTTGCCTTATTTGAGTTAAAATTACTTTTTAAAGCAAGAAATAAAGAGTGTTCTTCTGGAAAGATCACAGAACACCCTCAAGGATTGACCTTGCATCTTTCTGTCAGCTTGAAATTATGACTGCAGGACCAGATGGGATAACTAGGTGCTACAGAGAGGATATCAACATAGCAATAAATGCAGTTCAGAAAATGCTCCAAGCACTAAGTAACCCTGGGTTTTCCCTGATATCCCAGGACTGGATCCAAAGCGTAGGTAAACACTTGTTCTTGCTTTATGGTTGCCCTCCACGTTACTCACTATTTATAACAAAAGCACAGAGAACTTTTATGTTAGGCACACAGCTTCCCTGTTTGAGCACTTAACCTGAAAGATTACCAGTTATGACTAAGAACACATCTATTTTTAGAACTGTTGCTAGTTAAAGTGATTTTTTAATTTTAGAAATGGCAAGAGATGGTTTAAATTGCTGAACAGTCAATAACAGTATTCATTAGCACACTTTGCAGAGAGAACTTTTTACTGGTCTTTAAATTTGCATTTAAAAAACTAGTTTGATATAAGCTGGCAAGAGTCACTGCTGAAGCACATTTTGCATATTTACTTTGTTCATAAAGTGCGAAATTCAAACTTTTACCTCTGTGGCAAGGCTTTGACTGGCACCATTGTCAAGAAGAAACTTAACAACCTCCAGGTGGTTTTCTTGAGCTGCCATATACAGTGGAGTGAAACCATTCTGAAAGAGGAAAACAAGAGTGTAAACACTCCACCAACATTTCATACATACCACAGATCTGCCAAACTCAAGTAGACTAGGAGGAAACCAAATAAACTGTGTGCTCACATGCCAGTTAATGGCATGATCACCCTTGATTTAAGTGAAGATAGGAGAAGGGTAATAGAATTTAAAAGGACACAGTGGAATCTTTCAGCTGACCAGATACAATTCCCACAGCTAAGCAAGAATCATACTATGATTCCCAATAAATGCAGTCACAGCAACGGAAATGCAAGATGGGACAGGCAAATACAGTACAAGTCTGCAGCAAAAGCCAGAGCAATGGCTCTTCAGAATACTTCCCAATTTTTCCTTTCTTTCCATTAGCTTTGACTTCTCTTTCACTTCTGCCAGCTACTTATGCCTTTTGACTCCTCAAAGAGCTGCCTCTGAGCGTAGCCTGCTTGTGGTCACTGAGCTACTTCATATTTCAGGCACCAGGAGATCTGAGGATCGTTGGCTCTCAGTAGTCTGAGACAGGTTTATCTGTGTTTCCAACCACATTAGAGCATTTCTCAAATTATGCTTAAGTGAGTGATTTCAATCAATGCAATACAAGTATTAGAGGCCGCAGAGCTTAACTCATGCTTTGGCAAGTGCTTTCCTCTTACGGTCAATGCTTTTGTCTTTGCCTTAACTATATAGAGGTCACAGCTTTTCAGGAATTGAATTTTTGTGCACTAACATTACGGCAATGTATTTTTCCCTATTGTTCTATACATTTCTGAAATTCACAGCTTTGACATCACTCACAAAACCAAAAGAGCAGAATGAAGTCATGAAACGTGTCTTGGGATCAAAGTACCTCTAAAGGAATTTATAGAAGTTGCTGATTTGCACCTGAAATTGCTTGGCTTTCATGTAACACGGCATGTTCCTCAGTCCAACAAAATCATGAGCTAGTGGTAAACACATTTTATAGCAACAACTTAAAACATCCATATACTGTACCAAATTGAGCAGTCTGGTACTGCTGAAGCAACCAAAGCAGCATCGGCAATAAGAACAATCCCTTTTCTCCTCTGATCCATCATGATACATGTTTTTATCCTTCCTACTCCAGAATTACTCGGTCAAACATACCACTGCTGGATTTTGCCTCATCCCTTTCCTTATAGTACCAGCATGGGTGATGACACCATTAAATGCTTTGGCCAGGAGGTCACTGAGGTTTCAGTGGGCTCTGTTAGGGCCCTGTCTTTCAGATCTCAGGCCACTGGGATTTCTGTGAACCTCGGACTTAAGGAAACTTCACACAGCCAGCTGCAACGGAGGCAGCAGCTTACCTCTTTATCTACTCCCTCCTGAGATCCCCCCGACCTCTTGCTCTACCACGCACCACTTCTGGTGATTACTCTACAGCGTGGGGAGGACAAGGAGGAAAGGAAATACAAAATAAAATGGGAGGTAAGGGCTAGTTAAAAATAACAGGTAAAACAGAAGAAAGATTTCATCTGGCTTAAATAATAGAAAAGTTCAGGAAGTGCTTCCATATGAGTGGGTTTGACTGAGGCAGTATGAGCACTCTCACATCTGCAACGTGGCCAGGGCAGACGCTCCAGCGGGGTGGAAGGTGCAGGGGGAGCCGCCCGGCAATTCAGCTACAACAGTTAAAAAGGACATTGAGCTAGATTTTGCAGGAAACCAATGGAGCCAAACAGAGATGAGCTGAGAAGAGCTTGGCCATATATTTGCATCAAAGGAAAAACATCAGCATCCTAGGGTCTGGAGAGATGAAGGGAAACCCCAAACTAAGAGCCATAGCAGTGAATTTCAGCTGAGTTAGAGCAGCCACGGTGAAAACAGCTGAGAGACATCTGACTGTCACAGCAACGGGGCAGAGTTGCAGGGCACACGTCCAACACAGAACACGCAGGAGAGCGCAGGTGACCTGAGGCTGAGCACGCAGGCTTCACTGACAGCAGAGACAAATAGGAGGTCAGAAGAAAGGACAGTTGGAGAGGAAATGGCACGAACTGGATGTTTGATCCAAGAGGAATTTTACCATCAACAAGACACTGAGCAGCTGTGAAGCCACATGTTTACAACACTTGCACAGGCTGCGAGGTCTGTTGCTGTTCCAGTATTTTGAAAATTTGGTCTCTATTCAGCAAATCATTGCTACAAGCATAAAGCGGGCGCTGAAGTCCTACCAGAGCCAAAGCCTAAAGTTAGCAATGTGTTAATGCACTCTCCAGAACCAAGGCCTAACAGTGTCGTTACCGTACAGTCAAAATTCTGCTTAATGAAAAACAAAGCAGCCAGAAAGCGCTTGCTAAGGTACCTAACATGTCACATTACAAGTTATTATTATAGTGAACAGCAGAGTCTGGCATTTTTCCCTATCATTTCATGGCATACTCAATATCTATTTACTAACTCAGTTGGAAGCAAAGATTAATTTTTTTAGTTTCAAACATTTGCATTTAGATAGGAAGCAGGAAACACTTCCTAATTATTAGTTTCAGAAAATAATTAACAGGAAAAAATTCTCAGAACCAAGTATTACTCCTATTTGGAGGTAGAGCAGAACCTTTTCTGCTATGTTAAATTATTGTAGGGTTTTCAAAATCTTTCCCCCCCATACTTTGCTTTTTCTTCTCTCTTTAAAAAGGGGCTGAAATTGCCAGAGCGCCACAAGCCTAAGGAAAGCAGTTTGTCTTCAATACTAATAAACAGCCCTTAGAAGAGGTACAAAATTCAAACTCAGTAAAAAGAAACTTTTGGGTGTTTTAAGGACAGGAAGATTTGGTTAAAGAAGGCCTTACATCCCTAACACTGGTGCTGTCAGCAGGGTTACCTTCAAAGGAAGAGAAGATAAAACAGAAAACAGGGTCAGCATCAAAAATAAAAACAAAACAAAAATATCTTTGAGTAGCCTCTCTGTGGGTATGCCAAATTCAGCAGAACTATATTCTAAGCTTTAGGAAGGCTCATGTGATGCTCAGTACTACAGACAAAGCTGGTCCAAGAGGCAGTTTGGTAACAGGGAGCTCCAGGGACCTTTCAAAAAGACTAATCCCAACAGGGGTATCTCACTGCCAGGTATTGGTGTAGAATGCCCAATACACATGACTTTCGAGCAAAGACGTCAAAGGCATCCATGATGGGGAGGGGCAGATCTTTAATTCTCCTATGTTAGCAAAATAAGGGTAACATGGCCAAACCTTAGGGTGTATGGACAATGCAGTTATATAAGATGTTTATAATCTCAGATTATTTTTAGTTTCCAGGCAGAATACACAAGTTCTCATACACAAGCAGAAAAGATCCTTTCGAAGCCATCTTAATTTTTTTAACAGGAAAACCACTGGAAATATTTCTGCTTTGTTTTACTTCTTAACAGTCATGGAAGATTTCACTTAAAACTACTTTTTGCTGTTGTTGTTCTCTTTAAATTAAAATTATATGGTAGCACATATTGCTGTATCTAGCTCGTATAAAAGATTAATAAAGAACTGAACCACCTATTTTCTTTGTCCAGGTGAAGGAAACATGAAATACAGTTCCCAAATAACTAACATTCTTGAAATAGATTCTATTAAACATTTTGTTCATATTATTTGAGATATCAATAAAACCCCCATGTTTCTTTAAAATGTAAATTTTTTAATTTCCCTTTGTAACAATTTCTATCCTGCCCACATCTTTATAATACAGAAGAATGGCAATACTGAGCCAGATGAGAAGACCACCTCTTAGTCTGATCCTTTCTCTGACGCTGCCTGCCAGCCCCTAAGCAGGAAGAATAGGAATGGGGCAGGCATGCAGGGATACTCCCTATGGCACAGCCACTTGGCTTTCAACAATCTGTGGTTTATGCAGTTTTTGAGCCAGAGTTTTTCTGTTTCATTTTACTGCTTTGCTCTTAACACCAGCACTGTTTTCCCTTATCTCAAATTTTCTATAATTGACCTAAATATTAATTCAAAGGACTCGACTAAACTTAAAAGCTCTGCATATGCTTGCAGTACCTCCTCATACAAGGAAAGGGGATGAGCTCGATTAAACCTCAGACACCGAATTAGGTGAAACAGGATCCCTTTCATTTGAACAGGTTCTCTCCCACTCTCCTGTTCTATTAGTATCTCTTCTGACTCTGTAACAATTAGCAGCTCGTAAGATACCGGAGAGCTGACCTAAGGCCAAAAGACACATGCTTTACTGTGTTGCCTGTTACACAACCATTTCCAGTATCCTGCAAACACCCCTGGATGGCACTCCACTTTCTTCATCTCCAAGGACTCGTAAGATACCGGAGAGCTGACCTAAGGCCTGTTACACAACCACTTCCGGTATCCTGCAAACACCCCTGGATGGCTCTCCACTTTCTTCATCTCCAAGGATGTGCATGTATGTGGCTTCTGGACAACTTAAAACAGAGTTGTTATTTTCATGCTTTCTCTGAGCTGGAAGCATTTGAAGTTTTAATTGTATGTTGAGTTACAAGGTAGGAATGAACTCAGCATTACACTCACTAAAATGCCTGCTTCACTAATAAAATGGCAGCTATGCATTTAAACTTTGTACTTGCACCTGTTGTTGGTTACTTATGTGGGTGGAACACCCAAAAAAGACTGTTCTGTTGTTGGTTTTTTTTTAATGTTAGCAGGATTACATTCTCCTTACTGGCTCTTTCAAACCCTATTTTCAAGAGCCAGCATTAATACAATAAGATCTACCAAATATACTCACTAATATTATATTTTATAAGGGAAGAAGGATTTTAATGTCAGCAAAATTTTTGATAGTACCAAAAGGAGAAATATTACTTTACCTGAGACTGTGCATTGACATTAGCCCGATTTGTAACCAACACTTTGACTACTTCTGCTTGTCCAGCGAGTGATGCTATGTGCAATGCTGTGTTTCCTTTCTGAAATGAGAGTAACATTTGAAAAAGAGTACAAAACTTGAGCTTGAATATATGACAATACTATCAAAAACATGTTCCACCTTAAAATGAAGTATTTCTTGTAATAAAATACTCTTAATGAGTACTTCTAATGGATAAATTATTCTAGAAGAGATGGACAGAAACCCAGACAGCAATCTACAATTTATTCAGTAAATATCATCCCTAGTAAACTGTGACATTTACTATAATCTAAAAGGTTTCTATTAAACAATTATTGAGATCACTTCACCAGTGGAAAATGGGCAATTACTGCTGCAGTAATGTCTGTAATCAGTTGGCCAACACTTTGCACCCATGCCACCAGTGTGAACAAGAGAACAATTAGATAGGCTTGACTAACCTTTGTTGCTGCATCCACACTGGCACCTCGCTGTATCAGTTCAGAGACAACTTCTACGTGCCCTTCTTTGGAAGCAAGATGGAGAGCATTCAACCATTTCTGATTTAAAAAAAAAAAAAAAAAAGAAAAAAAGAAGGGAAAAAAGAAAAGCCATGGAAAAGATTGGCAAAGGTTTTCCAGCATAGTAAACAACATATCAAGAGAGAAATTATTACACCCCAGTGAGAGGCCTGCTTCCAAAAACTATTCTTATGCAAACTTTACAAGAACTAGATTACAAAGAAGGAGTATAAATTAAGTCAGCATTTATTAGCTCTAGGGTCTCAAGTTCTGTGTGCTGCCCTGTGATCTGATGTAATTGAACAGAACAAAAGATAACGTTAAACAACATAACATTCTCCAATGGAGCGTGAAATGACGTCTTGGTAAGGAGTAAAAGTTTTAACAGGATAAAATACGTAAACACGGCTCGTCAAAATACACATAAGTTATCACTGACATGAAGTACAAATATAAAGACAGATTCAAGAAATAGCAAGAAAGGTATTTATCCAGCAAATTTAATCAAAATATTCTTCAACCTGATTTGAAATGTTGATGTCCACTCCACTTTTTAAGTAGTCGAGAGCCTTTTCCAAGTTGCCAGCTCGAGCAGCTCTCAGGTAACTTGCATTTGTGTCAGACTACAAGAAAAAAGGAAAAGTCCCATTAGAAATTACAGCACGGTATAAAAATATATTCCCTTGGCAAACAAGTTACTAATGATACAACATCTTGTACCTACATTTAACTAGACACAAAAGGATGCCAAACTGCCTTATCAAATATGGGTCAAATCCTGCCCTCCCTGCTTATGCAAACTCCCTCTGGTGTAAACAGGCTGTCCGCCTGACCAGGCAGCACAAGATTTGACTTTATATATAAACGTGAATTATGCAGCACTGTCTAACATGCAAGGCTAGTAGCCAGGGACAAATCTGGTACCCAGCATGGAAGATAAACATGGTAAGGCTCAGGATAGGACTCCATGGAAACCATTCTGCTCTTTCCAAAAGTGCCAAACCAGCTTTAATGTCCAAGCTAAACAGACCAGACCAGTACTGTGAGATCTCATGATAGATTTAAAAAAAAATCCAAAACACTTAGCGTTGAAGGACTGGACTACCTGAATGAAAAAAACCATGGTCCTACACATTAAAGCATTTTATAATCTGATGTCTGATTACATTTGTTTTATTTTTCCCATTCTCCCTCATTTTATGGCACATTTTATTTACAATATCTGTCCACGTTCAGTGAAGTAGCCAGAAATCCCTAGGTACAGTGCCAGTATCTAAACTGCATTTTACTTTTTCCACAATTTGCTTTAAAGATAGCGGTGCCAATTTGCTTTATGACTTCAGCTTGAATATAAGGATGGCAGCAAGGATGGTTAAGTCATGAAAGAGATCACTGAAAGTAATTCCCATCCCCGGAGGGTTTTAACAACAAGTTATGCAAATATCCACCAAGGCCGGTTTAGATAATGCTGATCATGCCTTGGAGCAAGCGGAATGAACTGGGTTAGCTTTCAAGAGGGACAAATCATATAATCTTTGATTTTATCTGTGCCGCGGCTTCCCCTGGCATCTTGAGCAGTCAACACATTTTTTGTGTGTCCTCTTCTCCATTGCTATAATGGGAATTGTCTTTTTGATTTTTCCTCAGTATCGTTTCATCATAGGCTTACATCACTACAAGTGCTTTATGATCCTTTAGGGTTCTAAAAGAGTACAATTCTCTTTAGAGAAAAAATTAAAGGCAGTAACTGCTGAGGGAAATATAAAACACCCTGGCACCAAAGCTCAGTTACTTATCCAGCGCTCAAATTTTTTTTTTTTTATTTTTTTTATTTCTCATTTTCCGGATTTGCTATAGACTTTTCTCCTGTCTAGCTGCTGCAAGGCACTGGGTGTTATGTTCAAGCACTGCTTCAAGTCCATCTGAAGTCACCTTCACGTGCAGGATGAAGCGATTTTGGGCATAATGACAACAAAATGGTAAGCGGGTATGAAGCCTGCTTTCTTCTTTGCACCAGTACAAGCTACAAGACTATTTTACTAATATTTTCAATACAACAACCTCTCTCTTCCGAGGAAAGAACCATTACTTATGGAATCTTCATTTTCTCCTGAGTTTCGCACAAATGGCGTTCCACTTTGTGATGGTAAGTTACTAGCTTACAGCCTTCCCTGCTCTTAAGCATTATTTTCCAAACACCATGCTGATCATTATAAATCAACTTCTCTGATGTGCTTCCAAAAAACCAGCCCCCAAATACCAACGTTTAATTAGGCTCTTTCAAAACCAAGGTGCTGCTACAAACTACGTGGTCAGAACTGTGCAGACTATGGGGAAAAACAGCTGCCTTGAAAGGTGCAGTAAAACACTTCCGTTTGGAAGATCATCTGAACTGTGCAATGCAGATTATTACAGGAGACAGGTCATTTTCTCAGTGCTTAGCAACAGCAGCCACTGGGGTAAAAACAGGTCAGCATTTTATCAGTATTAGCAAAGGTATGAGGGAGGACTTAATAGACCGGGAGCCTTTTTTGTCGCAGTGTAATGGCACGTCTGTTTCGCACAGTCAGCAGGTGGACGATAATTAACATCAGCTGTTTACAGCTGCTTCTGGGTGAGGAAGGGATGCACCAGAGAAGCTTGCTAGGGAAAATCAGTTCCCGCCAGTCACATTAATGCATGCCAGACAAGAAACACTGCTCATACTTAGAAACATTTAAACCTTTCTATTTGCTCAAACAAAATGGAGGCGGGGGACACTGAGGCAGAAGGAGTGCTAAATAGCTGATATTCACATTAATGGCTAACTGCTGTTTCACTGTAGAGGGAGAGCAATGCCTAAGTCTTTTAAGGACTTCTCTTGGAAGCACTTGCTTGCTAACAAGGAGGAGGGACAAAGGTTGGGTCGCACTTCCAGCCTGAGGACGGATAAAAATGTTTCAAATCAAGCCAGCTCAGGTGCTGCTGTGGGATGCACAAATCCGTTCCTGAAATCCCTCAAGCAAGCAGCATGCCCTCCTTTGCCAGTCGCCACTCAAAACCTCGCTCCTTTTGCTCAAACTGTCCAGAAACCTCACTGACACCAGCAGGCAGGTTTCCACCTGAGCAGCGGGGCCGGTGGGGTGCCGTGTACAGCCGCTCACCCATCAGCCCGGGCTCTCACCGCTCAGAGACAGGCTCCCAGCATGAGGGGCACCGTACAGAAAAAGCAGTGCCAGCACATGCAGGCACTACGACGACAACTAGGAAGCACCCAGAGAAGCTGCCATTTAACAGCCCGCCGGGGATAACACCAGCTCACCCACACTTCAGCTGATCTGAGTTGGCACTTCCAGTTTCCACCTTACTGGTTTCCAGTTACTTGAATGTGATGTGAGCTAGTGTGTGAAACTGCGTGAGCTGCCTTAGCAGCCAGGGCGGAGCACATCCCCGTGCGCTGAGAAGGGGGAAAATCTTTTTTTCTGACCTTAGCTAAAGCTCCCAAAGCTCAGACCGGCTTAACCCACCTCAGGCTGGTTAACTCACCCTTTCTGGGCCACAATGCACAGAAATGTTGAGATTTGCACAGAGGGATAACAGACTGAGACTGAGGTTGCACAATTGTGCAAAAAGTTCAGTGGGGCTTCTGGGATTCTCTCCATCCACTACGGTCTCTGCCAGAAGCAGAAACAAGCAATAACATTAGAGAGAAAGGAGAGCCAACATCTTTGGAAACCAAAAGCAATTCCAGCCTCTCTAAAAGCAACATTGCCAGCTTCCATTTTCCCTATGACTAAGGCATGACTTCAGAACTGCTCAGATAGAGAATAGACTTTCAAGCTTTTTCTGCCTTGCAAAATGCCTTGAATACCCTTGTCTATAAGACATTCCACTGCCAAAACCCAGAAGAACCAATGACCACTACCCAACTTTTACAAAATCTAAACATAGGGGTCAGTAAAAATTGATCAAAAACATTAAGCTAAAACTTTCACATTTCTGAACCTAAAATTTTCTCAACTTCATATTTCTGTTTTAAGCCTAACTTCAATCTTTTGTTTTAAATACCACAATAGAGTAGAAAAATGTCATTTCTAATTGGCACTGTTTTGTTTAAACCAAAGCTTCTTGGAGTCCCTGCCAGAGCCTGTAATTGCCTCTGTATTGCACAGACAGGAACAGCATCAGACCCTAGGCCCAAATCACTGAAGGATTTAAAAGATCAAACAAGCGTAACAATAATGTTAATAATTATTTATCTGGATTGCCATCATGCCTGGAAGCCCACGTCAAAGACTGATCAAGGACCTGTTATATTAACTGCATTAAAAAACATAGTGGTGGGAAAAACGGATTTTAGGTTTCCAACCACCGCTCAGGACGCCTGCGCAGGTAAGTGCTCCCTCTGTGGTAACTATTCTCAATCTACCCACTTCCACATGAGTTGGCATCCGAAAGATGAACCCCACACAGATAGCATTTCTACAGGCCATCACCTTAACAGACCTAATAAATATTTTCTCCAACGCTAATAACTTAAACCTCAATACTCCCGAGAGGCATTCTATATGCTAGCAATCTATTCAGATCCCTTTGTTTCTTTCCCCCTTTTTTTTTGTAATCAATCCCGACGTGAAATGAAGATGAAAATTGGCTTTTGATTCTCCACTGCCTTGACAAATATCAAGAGAACAACAAGCATGGGACATACATCAAAGCACCCCGAATCTTAGATGTGCTTGCCGTCAGCCAACAAAGACTGCAGCCCTTGCTGTGCGTTTGCACCGGATCCCTATTGCCAGGCTGTGTCCCTGAAGCCTTTCCCTGCTCCCTCTTGTGCTCCCTGGGGACGCTGCCTTTTCAATCTCCATATCCAGACTCAAATTAAAAATCAAGATTCTTGTAAGCGTTTTAATTCTTGGAGACAGACCTCAAATCCTGTACACAGCGTTTAGTTCTGGAATAACTATTCAGACAATATTTAAACAGTGGATTTATAAAAGTCCCAGTACTGATGCACGCATAATATCAAGCTTTTTCTTGACAGATGGCATGACTTCTCCCCTCTACCCCTGTACTTTCTTGGAAGAAAAAGGGACTATTTCTAGTTTCAAGAAATGTGTAAATGCAGATGATTGGCTAATGCAATGTGTATTTCTTTTACATTTGTGTATTTTCCTTTAATGTACTATGCTATAAAAATTCAATTCTCTAACCTACAGCAGGCTGCTGAGCTTTCTGACTGTGGGCTGCCTGCAGCCCACAACAGGTTTTCCAGTCTGGAGCTCATTTCAACAGCCTTCATCCCGGAGACATCTCTGAGAAGGGCTGAGGCTGAATAAGCCGTGCTGGTAGCAGTACTCCATTTCCCAGCCCTTCTCTACCCTAAGGTCCTCTACTCCAGCCACATACATGATGGATGGCAGAGCCTGTGATGTGCAGGGGTAAGACCTGAGAACTTTGTCCCCATTTTGAGGAAAAGCTATGTGAGTTAAAAACATTTCTATTACAGGAAAGACTAACTCCTAAGTCACTTAGATATCATCTTAAGCCTCCATTTTAAAACAGAAAATGCTGATGCTGACTCATGCTAGCAAATACATATTCACTATCTTTTTCTCTAAGTGCTCCCAGTGACGTAAGAGACTATTTAGCATGACTAAAGACAAAAACTATTAGGAAATTTGCGCTGACTGTCAACCCAGGGTCTGGCCTGGCTTTTCCCTGGGACTAGAGACGGTCCTCTCAGAAAACGGAGAATCTGTATTATTTACTGAACCCTCAAAAGTGCAAAGCCATTATTTTCAACGTGCACAGGCCCCCTCCCATACAGATGGCATTTTTATTATGCTCATCTCTCTCTTTTTGTGTTCTGCTTACAGTGGCTTCTTTTTCAGATTAAAAATCCCATCTTTTTTTCACATTGGGAGCAGGGTTTTGTTTTTCACTCCATCTTTAACAGTAGCTGTTGTGAAGGGAAACCCCCAGCAGGTTCCCATTGTGCAGGAGCAGGATGCATTCTGGCTTGAGTCCCAACAAAAAGATGCTAACCATGCCTAACATTTGTTGTGGGGCAATGACCTCATTTTAAGGGATGAACTTATGTTACTTCCATTTGGAATGTGCTCAACAAAACTAGTCTTGCAGCAGCATGAGATGATCTCAGGAAACAGACAATAACATTTTTGCTTATTTTGATAAGGTTGGGCGTACTGCAACTGATGGCTTTTTTTTTTTTTTTTTTGGCAACAAGGCTCAACTCCGATGGGCACTAAGTGGTACACTGGAAATTGGAGGTCCTTGGCATTTCTTAATTTTTGCTTTCCGATTTTAATTTAGGATTTTCCTCCAAGCAAATATGTTACAATCACTTGAGAGGGGATGGAATTTTATTTCAAATAAACTATACTGGCTAGTTAACAGCAATGTCTGAACCCTGTGAAATAAACCAGTCACGTAATTTTCTTGGGCAGACTTTTCATCCATCGTTCAAGCAGCTGTATCCTTTGTATCTCCCTATTACTGCATACCTCAATCTGTATTAAAAAAATTCACTTGTATCGTCTCTATTAGAAAGGCGTCTGGTTGCACCGGATGAGTTGATCTTTGTGCAAACTACAGCTGTACTCATGGTTTACATACCATGCTACCATACATGTTTTCTTCTGATAAGAATGTGACAGCCTAGGGCCGAGTACTATCTTCGGTTCTGCTGTTAATTATCCTTCAGAGAGATGCTTTTGGGATCACAGGCCTAAGCACAACCACAGGGCAACAGGAAAAGCTCCATTCCTACTGCCTGACAATTCAAAGGAAACATCTTTCAGCTAGGGAAGGCCAGCTATTTTGAATATGATCGCAGAATGAGAAAGAATTTAATCATTGGGCAAAAACCAAACAAACCCCTCTAATTGTTTGCTCTATCATGCAACTCAATCATCAACTTTCTTTGATCATATTATTGTATTGTGCATGATCAAGTAGCCAAAAATATTATACTATTTGGAATGTCCCCATAACTGGCTCTATTCCAACTATGTAACTACAATGTTTTCCACAAGTTAAAAACTACACTGGCTTCAGGTTGCACGAAACCCCTCTTCTTGGCCACACCAGGGGAGCCTAAAACACCTTATGTTTCTGCAAAACTTGCATGTCAATCTATAATCAACTGTATTTGCAACAACTGAGGCTGTATCCCTGTACAGTAGTCAATCTTAACACGCTAGTAGAGAAAATAAAATATTTGCTGAAAATCACATATTTAAGGAGTTCAAAACGGAGTGGAAAACACATTTTAGATTCAGCTCCTTCTTTCTAGAAATCCTTGAACAAACCAGAAAACATCCAAGCAAACAAATAAGCCTCTTTCCTTGCTAGACCACAAGACAAGGTAAGTCTCTGAAGTACAGGTTTAGTATATACCATTTTCAGGATCACTTGCATCACTCTACCTGTTAGAATCTGTCTTGGCAAAATGCTGAATCTGTGCTTACTGTTACCACTGAAAACGAACCACTTGTATTGGAAGATGGTTGAAAAGGACTCGGAGCCCAAGACGTTAAGGCTGGTACATACAAGAACATTTCACAGCTTCCAGCACAAGAAATGTTTATCACTGCCTTGAACAGCATCAGGAGGTCTAGGGCAAGTTCTTTGCTTGCAATGACAAACATCTGTGACGCTATGATGTAGCTTTCCTACTCTATAAGTTGCTTCAACTTTACGCATGCAGTCGTCTTCAGCAGACTATAAATCTAGTCAGTCCTGTGACTTACAATGCAACTCATCCAGCTCTGGCTGTCTTTAAATGCCTGAATGACTGTTTCCTAAGAAAGTTCAAACACAAGATCTAAATGAAAAGTAGCTGTTATTCTTCTGATTTTCTACAAAGAGCAAAGGGGATTATGATTTCCAAGGCACAAAAGACAGAGTTAGCTGGGAAACCTTTGCCTAAGATCCACATGGAACACGCATAACGCGTTGAACATAACATCCAAATTTAAAATGCCCCTAAAGCTGTCATCTCCATATTACTTACTCATCACCACAGATATTCAACAAATAATAAAAGATTTAACTGCAATTCTAACAAAATTAATGTCTGACAACCCAACAGAAAACACTGGAACTGAGATCAAACCCATCCCACAAGGACAATGTTCAGACAGGAGGCGAGCCTCTACGCGACTTCCAATACTCTCTGCCAGTTTGCACAGATCAGGTTTTGAGATTTTGAAACATAAGTTTGATGTGCCAGCTTCCCCTGAAGAATTTATGAAAACAATTACTGGTATGAATCTGTTAAATTAGTAACACCAAAAGCAAGATCATAATTTTCCAGGACTACAAAATCAGTGTACATCTGCATGCATACACGATCTTTCTAAGCATGCATGAACAACAAAGCACAAGAATTATTTTCTTTTAATGGGAAAATAAGATTCCTTTAATACTGACTTTTCAGCTGTTAGACTACCCTATATGAAGAGACAAACTTGAATGGCAAGGTAAATTGGGACACACTCTGTTCAAGATCCTAAAACCAGTAAAATCACTGGTTTCACCAGTGAATCACTGTACTCCATTAGAAGTGGGCAATCAGGCAAAGAATCAGGCCCTTTGTGACCAACTCACACGTATAATCAATGAAAAGGATCTGACACAGTTGAAAGCAAAAGACTTGAGCATCTAAAATTCAAGATTCATCCTCCAGGCTGACAGCCTTAACTTCTAGAAGTTTATTTCAAACTCTGTGAAGAAACTCCTGAGCCTGTAATGACTCATCTCTCACTCTCTAAAGTTTTCCTATCATACACTTACAAGTGAAAAATAAATCACTGGCTTTCATAACTGCTACCACAGTCACAAAGAGCTAGAGAAGGGCTAGATGTGCTTCGAGGGTTTCTTATGTTTATATTCACCTGAAGATAACTCTCTTATATGTCAAGCTAGATGAGATGCCATTGATCTCCTCCCTGCTATTTTTCTCTCAGAAACTGACTACCCAATGAACATGGAGATAATTTAGGTACATCTCAGGCTCAAATTTAAAGCCATTTCCATGCGAAAGTCACATTCTTCAGATCACTGCATGAATTATGTCAGTCGGTCCACCTCCTGTTCTGTATTTAGGATAAACCTAAATCAGATAATATTGCTGATTTCAAGAAGAGGGATTTTATTTACTCAAAACAAGATGACTACCAAAATATTGTATAAACATGCTTCAGCCAGACATGGTGAAGCAGAAGTTACTGGTAATAAAGTGGAGCAAGCTGCATGTCAGTGGAAACATAACAGCATAAATATTCCCTAAAAATACTGTAGTTAACAAGCTACAGGAACTATAGACAAGCTACATAACCTCTTCTGTAGCTAGATAGCCTATTAAGAGCTTTCAGGACAGTTAAGTCAGAAGTTTCCTGCTCTCTGCCTTTCCCCTTCATGCCTGCTTTTGAATGTCTCTCTCATTCACAACCAAAATAATTTTGCCTTGGAAGCTTGAACATTAAATCAAAAGACTGTTTGAGGTTAACCGGTCAAGCCATTTCTGAGGTGGCAAAAATATATGCAGAAACACACCAATTCACACTGAAAATCCCACTCACAATTAAAGTTTACACTTTTGCACGCTTAAGGGCATTTGAATGGCTCGTTTTAAAGCTATCTACTAGAGTTTTAAATTTTCTGACACGTTGTTCAGGATTCTTACAGGAATTACAAACCTTTATCAGTTTATAAGTGCCAAATTACAGGTTCCCCAGAAAGGATTATGACCCCTGTCAGAAGCTAAGAACCTCTTCCAATTTACGCACCCGAATACCTGGTTGAAGAGAGCCTTGAGTGGAAAAGCCCACATAGCTCATGTGGCAGACAGAATCTGAAAGGTCAGTGGAAATTATCTAAAGAGCTTCCAGGTACTAAGAGGACTTTCGGGGCAAGATTTGCAGCACAGCCATAAACCTGGTAGCAGTCAGTACTGCAGGGCTGGTTAGAGGTGGCACAGGAGCTTTGTCATAGCAGTTTACCTTAGGAGAGCTTGTAACATTTACAGAACAATCTGTCCTGACACCTCTTTGCAGAAATGCTTTGAAATATATATGCCCTGGTACAACACGAAAGAATCAATGGAACCAATAAACCGAAGGATTCAAACATCTCCCTAGAGCCAGAGACTGGCTGAGATAGTTTTTGGTTGTTCAGGAGAAGAAAAACCTAGCTAGCACTTCCCAAACTCATGAGGACAATTGTAAACAGGAGAGTTAACAGTTCTCAAATGCAGGAACGGAGCAATCTGCCAGGAGACAGTTTGAAGTGCAATCCAGAGATGTATTAGACCTACTGGAGAATACCATCCGTGAATGCTCTGGGCTGTGTTGGCTTGGTCATGTTCTTCTACAGGAGCTGAATCTCTCCCTGCTGACCATAACCTGTCCTATCTTGTTTTCCATTTGATTCTGCTGTCATGGATATGACCCAGTAACTCCAGATCCATTCTGCAATTCACTGCATTACTGTAAACCACAAAGGCAAGGCAGAGCAAACCAGAGCAGGTGTTACACACACTGCTGTTTGTTACTCTTAGAAACATTGAGAAAATCTTCTCCCAGACATGATGCCACATCTCATGGCCAACACAGAGCAGTGGGGGTGGACACAGGAGAGCCATTAGCTTCCACATTTCCCAGTGCTCCCTTTCTCCTCCTCCTCAGTGATTAAACACTGACATTCACTGTCACAGATTTGTGAAATGGCATGGAAGGTTCTGTGATAGCATTTGTTGGGGCTGTCTAGATGAAATGTATTCAATGGTATATGCAGCAAATGTAAATTAGTTTACAAAGTGTTTTGTTCCTCACTCCACATATTCCAGATTTGAGAATTTGCTCAGATTCCAATGGAAAAAATGGCTTTTTCCAGCCAAAGCACCAAAATCTGCAAGCAAAAACTACAAATCAGAGCCCTATAATGGTTATCAGGAGTTTTAAATTAGACTCAAGTATACTGACTTTAAATACACAATTCTGTTTTGAAACAGAAGTCATCATCTAAACCACCATGGGGGCAAGGCTAGGATTGGGATTTACAGGTACAAACAGAATGAAAACAGTAACAGTGAGAACAGCCTTAGCTGTATGGGGTCTTTGAGATGAACAGAGGGGGAAAGAAAACACGAGATAGCTGTTTTATTCTTAAAGTAAGAAGAAATCACCAAATATAAAGATAAATCGCCACAGATCAGATGGTGCCATTTTCACACAATCACTGTGCAGTTACAGAACTGAACCAGTATTTTTCTGTCTTTCAAAGACACGGTGCACTAGACAGTTGGAATTCTGTAAAAGAGTCCTGATGATCTGAACATCACGGGAGGGACTAATAAGATTTTGACAAAAATAAAAACAGATCCATTTGAACATTTTACTTCACCTTAATCAGGCTTCATAGTTTATTTTCATCTGAATATTACCACTGTTTCCTAGCATCAGAATAAAATATGTTTGGAAAACATATCATTGTTTAACTGAAGTAAATAATGATACTTCACTAATGAATTAATGTTTTTCAAACTGGTCTAAAAGACTAACTTTTTTTTAATATATATTTTAAAATAGTAAAAGGTATAGCAAATCTACAGGATAAACACGCAGTGGCTTGTTTCTCACCTTACACCGAAAACATACATGGCAACCTAGAGGAGACTTAAATATGTATGGAATAAGAATCAGAATTTTAGCAGGAAAAAACAAATTACAAAACAGATATATACTGTACCCCTTTCTCCATCACTTAACTCCATTTCAAATAGCTACTTACACCTTCAGAAAACGATGTATATGCTAACCAAAAGACCAGTGTCTATGCAATTTGTAACAAAACCCTGTAAATCAAGAGTAAATACCATTCCGTTGCAACACAGAGGGGCAGAGCGTACCGCAGACCAGCCAACGCTACAGCTCGATGGCAGTGAGATTTTCAGTTCACTCTACTCTCCAAACTGTTGCACACAGAAACTAGCAGGACTGCACCAAGTTCTGTACTACTGGGGCTCATATAAAGCATCAACCAAGATGTACAGGAGAGAGTAAATAATAGTCTCAGGACTGAAAAAAAAAAAGTTTAATCAAGTACCATAAAACATCTGAATCTAACAAAACTTTCTCCTGCAAGAAATTGCTTAACAAAGAAAATCCCCCAAATAAGGTTTTCATAGTTTTGAAATTACTGGTGGAAATGAATTTACAAACAAGAATAGCATCACCAGAAAACAACCAGAATTTCAAAGATGGTTTTTAACAGGAACAATAGCCTACACGTTTAAGAGAACTCACTGCAGTATTTTTTCAGTGCACAAAGCTAATGCTGACACAGAAATCAGCTAGTAAACTGCTGGGTGCTACCATCAGTAGTATCTATAAGTAAAAAAAAAATACTGCAATTAAGTGACGCTTCCGCAAGGCTTGCAACTCATCAATATTAATGACACCATGCCACACTTGCCTGGGAAGCCGGTATTTTAATTCTGCAGCAAAGCAGCCTGGAGAACAATTGTTTTAATTTTGTGGTTTTGAACTGATGTGAATAACTCAAGCTATGAAGAACCTCATAGCCTAGTTCACAGAGTACAGGGATGGCATTTCACAGCAGCTTACTCACTTGGGAAATTTTAAAATCACACAGGGAGCACCTTGGAGGCCACTGGGACTATCCCTGAGAGTGAGACAGGTGCCTCCTTACAGGTCACTACTAGCATAGTAGCAGCAGGCTCCTTTTGAAGTTTAATTGACCTATGGATTGTCAGGAGAGCTGTGTTATTTGATAAATACACCTTAAAAGCATAGACTTTCGTTAACTTTTTTCAAAATATGCAAGATTTGCTAAAACATTTCATCGAACAAAATTGTTACGTGTATCTAGGTTATTTAAGGCTCTGATAACAGTGCAAAACATTACAAAATCTTTCTGCAATTTTAATAAATGTCTTCTACAGAGTGTCCTGAACAGAATGTAGCCACTGGTAAGGAGAGAGAACAAATAATTCCATATACCATTGGATTGCCGCCACAGCCTATACCGTAATCCGTCAGAACACAAAATACACCAAACAAGCCGAAACGTACCTCTTCCTACATCCAGCTTTGTCTCATACAATCAAAGACTTAAAACACTAATACAAGAAACTCGATATGCAGACTTCACTCTTATTTCAGAATCCACAAATGCTTACTTGTTCTGGAAAGCATTCTCCCTCTTCCACTGCCATTTTCTGTGGCCAGATACGAAACCTGATGACTCAATTAGTTAACACTTTGGACACTGCTCCATTGCTAAAAATAGCAGCCTCAGGAAGTGGTTTTCTTTTTTGTTTTCTTTTTTTTTCTTAAAAAAAAATTAAAAACAACTCAGCACAGTCACTTGTTAGACTTCCCTTGGCTATTTAAATAGCAAAGGACAAGTGATTGTAAGACTATTAAGTTAGTAACAGAGCGTGTCCCAGGATTCCTGGCTCACTTACCATATTTGCTGCCTCCAATCATTCCCCGTGTATGTAATCATGATCTGTGGAATACCCAAAATAGCTGCAGCATCAGCTGATCAGAAAACCACCGCTGCTTGGAATCACTCATGAAACAAGCTTTTGTCATTCTGCTTATCAGCTCTTTCTAATGCAGACTACTTTGAACTATTTCTAAAGGCAACAATAACATCATTTTACACTCTGTGTGTTTTGAATACCACGTATGCCTGCCTCCTACGCCATGGTAATTTTATATTTATTCAGATTTTCTGATGACTAATTATGATAGATTTGTGTCGCTGGTTCTAGAGGCTATTTTCCTGAACTAAAAGGCTGCTTTCTCTATACTTCAAGTTCCTAAACTAGAGAGATTAAAAGCAGTACCAAGAGCAAAATAATTTTGCTTCAGAGGGAAACCCAGAGAGAGGTTCACGATTTCAGTAAAGCAGATCCCTTCCTTTGCAATGCAAGCTATTGCCCGTAGCAGGAATTTTCTGCATACTTCCCTACCAGTTACTGACATTAGGAGTGGCTTTAAAGAATGCCCACCTTCTCAGAAAGGGCGTATTGAAATGTCTTTAGTTCACCACAAGCACTGCGCTTGCCTGCTACACATCTCGCCTCACACACGAGCTGTGCACGGATATTCACTGGTACAGAAGAACAAAAAAGTGTAAGAGGAGGGAAAAAAAATATCAAGGTCCAATATTTTGGTGCCCAGCACGCCCAATGTTTCATTTGTTTATGAAGAAGTGATCTATATGTAAAATATTATAAGGATAATTTCAAAATTTCAAGAAACTTTTCTCCATGTGTGAATTGACTAGAGCCCATCCACCAGGTAGTAGCTCCGTGTTCTTGGGTTATAATGCAGAACTTGTCGTTAATTACCTATGTAAAATCTTTCAGAAGGTGCAAAATTTGAGGCCCAAATGTATCACTACATAAATATTGTAGGCCACGCAACTCAGGTGATGTAGCTTGAAGTGACTTCATTAATGTCACTGACAGTACATTCCATTAACAACTACTCTTTGCTTCTGCACATTTTTCCTTATGGCATTATAGTATCTGTCACTAAGACCCACTTCTGTCACTGACTAACTACAGAGAA
Source organism: Charadrius vociferus (assembly GCF_000708025.1). NCBI lineage: Eukaryota > Metazoa > Chordata > Aves > Charadriiformes > Charadriidae > Charadrius > Charadrius vociferus. Next base: position 1,427,110 of record NW_009649467.1, on the reverse strand, counting down.
GCTAGCAGCTACCTACAGGGGTGGGGGAGCCTTCCACCTCGATTTAAATACAAGACTATGACCAAGTCAGTTTAAACGAATTTACCTCACTGACATAACTACGCAGAACTCCCTGTGGCAGAGATTTCAATCATCTGTACCACAGTTACCGCGGCAATGTCATTATTGCAAGCTGCCACAACACATAGTATCCCAAAATACTCAATTTCTAAAGCTGGATTTTGATTTAGCATTACTATTTGTTTTGACAACTGAGAACTAACATTTCAAAACAATCAAGGGAAACATCCCAGCTCTAGAAACCCAAGAGCACAGGGTTACTATCCAGTGACTGAATTTTTGTTTCTGACTGGAGAGGGGTTGGCTCTGAATAAGAAGAACCAGGCACCTAAATACCCTTTTTCTGCCTTTGAAAATGTGCCTGAGAACAAGGAGAAAGGAAATATGATGATTTCTGTAATGGAATTCAAGGGAATAATGTGAAATTTTAAACTTGCATAATAGTTATTTTTGTGGATAAAAGGATTAAATTGGGCAGTTTTATGGAAACTCACAAGAGTCCGTCCAGAAGACCAAGACCATTGTGGGGTGGTGTCTCCACGCCACCAGGTGCCACTGAACTGCAACCTCCTGTCAGGGCGTAGCGACTGGCGACACAGAACTGGCAAGCCGACAGCTCTCCCAAAGCTGAATTACTGCTTGTTTGGAAAAGAGGAACAAAGCTTTTAGTGAAAAGGATTCAACACAGTCTCTGCGTGTGTCTGTTTTACCAGTGGGCTGTGCCCCTTGTTCCCTAGGCAGCCCAGGTTCCGTAGACGGTGCCAGCATGGTCTGGGTGACAGCCTGCTGCCTCCAGGAGCTCCTCTGAGACCGCTCGCCCCTACCCATCGCCCGCTCATTTATTCTGCCAGAGCTACTTTGCTTTTCCAGTCGCTGGCTCTTGGCTTTTTGAGTTCACATTACCACGATGAGACCAGCGGATAACTGACCCAGACCGTTGCCTATTAACCTCCACAAAATTGTCCTGGTTTGGGTTGTGACATTCCCACAAGAGAAGTTGCCCAATTTTCTCTCCGAGAAACGATCAGGATTACAGAAGAAAAGCACAAAGAAAAATTAAAATCTGTCAGCACCAAAAAGTCATCTCAGCACACTCGCATCCATCAATTCAGCTCTGATTACTGAAAGCTCATGTCATAAATCATAGTGAAACTATATATTTTTTTAACCTTGTAGATCAGTTTTACAGCATTCAGGATGATTTCTCACATGCATGCTATTAACAAAGGGTAATAAAGGAAAGGCTCAATACTAATGGCAAAATCAATTTGTTATAGGCTTCAGATAAAATTTTCAGGATCCTTTTGTTACTTTGCATCCTGAATTACATGAACTGCAAATTCCTATAGTCATTCTCAGCTTGGGAAAGAGAAAGGGCCTTGGATACAATCACGTAATGAGTAGATACGCAAGGAAAAAAATATCTCAACAATTAATCTCTCCCCTCTTTGAAAAGAAAAAAAAACAACAAAACCCCTTTACAATCTCATTTAAATGGCAGATTTTGTACAGATGGAGGATTCTTTTAAACAGAATAGTGGAAATGTCCTTTTACATTATCACTATGCTGCTCCCCAACCAGATGGAGCGCTTATGATTACTGGCTTGGAAGCGACTTGCAAACAAAGCAACACATGGCAGAATTCAGCAGAAAGAAAAACATGATTTGACATGAGATACAAACAATATAAATATCTTCCCAAGAATTGGAAAGACAAGCTGAAATAGTTCAAACCATAATCTGAAGCTACTGATCCAGATTTTGCAAGAAGAAATAGAATTATTATTTTTTTTTCCTGAAACTGCAGTGGATGACATTTCCGACAGTTCAGAAAGCTGAAGAGTCAGCTGAAGCCCACCAGAGCAGGGCATTTATAGCTCTGTGGTATTTCAGGCACCCTTTCAGAGAGCAAATAACATCAGTACAGATGTATGCTTATGCAGCTTACACCTTTGAAGTGTCCTCAGTTTTAGAAACTTCCTATATCAGAGAAACCAGTGGTAGTATCTAAGATATTTAATATAATTATCTAGAATTCTGTTCTAGTCATTAAAATAATGGCTAACGTGCCCCAACTGAGACTTTAAAACAGCAGTTCAAGTACAGACATTGTAAAGGCTACATACAGCACCCAGATGTGCACGAAACAGGTCCCTGGGATGCCCAGGCTATAGGTTCATATGCAAAGCCAGGAAAGATGCATATTGCATATAGCAAGGGAGGCATAGTGAAGTTTCTCAGACAGACACTGCCCCTTCTTTCCATCTAAGAGACTCCATCGCTAACACATAACACTCAACCTCTATGGATAGCTATGAGGCTTTTTGCAAAGCTACTACCAAGAGAAAATGCACATTTACTCATTTATACTTTAACTGTTAAAATTGTGGACACTGAGAGAGTACAGCCACAGGAAAAATATCCTTTCCTAGTTATAAAATGCCAAAGTGATCAGCATGATTTGCGTATAGCTTTTTTTTTTTTTTTAAATCTGCCTATTCAACTCCCATCCATCATGAAAATATTGTATGTTTGCTATACTACCATTCCCATACTGCCAGATCAGATCATCTGCTAAAACATCCACAGAATTAGAAATCTATAGTCAGAAGCATACATTTTCTTTCAATAATACAAAAAAATTAATTGTACTTATAAAATAAGGATAGGAAAACAATACTCCAAACATTAATTAAGTTGAAGTCACACGGCAAGACGAAATACACATGCTTTTTTCCCCCCGGAAAATCTACTTTATGCTCCTGTGTAATCTCTTGAATAGAAAGTACCTACAAAATCTGTAGGGTTTTTTTTCTTAACTTTAACAAGCATATTCACCCGCCATCATGCCAAATAATCTAAATCTCTGAAAAACTAAAAAAATGAAATCCTCTAACTTCTGCTATAAGATACTTAAAATTTTCTCCTCAAAAGTTTTCCAAATAAGTGAACAGGAAGCCCGTGGTCTCATCCTATTCTTCCTCAGGAGTAGCTAGGATCAAACCTCAAAGGCTGAAATGCGATCACTTTTAAAGGATAACCTGCAGCAATTTTTCAGAGGTCTCCAAACACTTCAAAACAGCATGCCTTGAAGCCAGCCACACTGTGACCTGTGAAATTCAGCACATTATCGATATTCAAAATGCCCATGAAAGACACACACTGAAGCGCTGCAGTGTTTACTCTGTCAAGATCCGTAACAGCTCCTGTTACCTCACCATCAACACTTCGCCTCCCCAGTATATTCTACTTTCAATAGCAGGGCATGAGGCTCTTGGGATTACGGACCAA
>NW_009649467.1:1423256-1423712 GCF_000708025.1 Charadrius vociferus | reverse complement strand
AACCCACTTCAAATTCCATTTCTTAACCCTGCATTGTTCCCTTAAGCTATTAGAGTAGGATACGTATTTGCAGTCTGCCCTGCTAATCACCTCAAACTTTCTGAAAGAGCACTTTGTTTCATTTTCATCCATTAGCTCTGGTTTTCATGCCCGACTTTTAAAGTTACCTTGGGGCTAAAACATAAGCAACCTCTCCCCCAGAATAACCCCATGCCCTAGGAACAGGAACAACCACAACCCAGTAGAATACAGACTGTTAGATTAACCCAAACTTCCTGTCCAAAACAGACCATACGTCACTCAAGGCTTCCACCACTGAGACTTCAGCAATTTCTCCTCCTCCTTCTATTTGTTGCCTCTACATGGCAAAAGGTGCGTCCTCCACTTGTATCCTAGAGAAAGATAATTTTTCAAAACCACTGCCACGACATTGCAGAAATCCCATAATCAGCTGCT
>NW_009649467.1:1382570-1423233 GCF_000708025.1 Charadrius vociferus | reverse complement strand
CTATTTTCTTCAAATCAAAAAGAACTAAAGACGGCAGCAACATTTCATTATACCACCCTTTAAGCATCAAGAAAAGCAGCCTCAGTTAAGCCACCTAAAAGACCTTGGCTTTATTAAGATTGCCTTCTCTCCCACTGATCACCTAGAAGACACCCATGTCATTGATTTGTTATGGACAGCACCTCAATAAGCCTTTGAAAAAAAAAAAAGAAGGGCTAATAAAGCTGCAAGCTGGAAGACGTGTTTACATAAGCATCATGATGAAAATCATGTGATCGACTCCTGAGCAAATTGACTTGACACCATCATGCTTGAAAAATAACTAGTAAAAGCCAATTAGGAAGGGAAAACCCAAAAGCCAGAGACTCCAGGCAGCCCTACGTTTAGTCAAACCGCAGACCTCATATGAACTCTCATGGAGATGAGGGGAAGAGCAAGGGCAAAGAACTATATATGGAAAGCACAAGGAGACATGATACCAGATCTTCCTATATCATCTTGAAACATTGCTGATGTTTGCAAATTCTCTGCTGATTAATCAGATGGCTTGTTGCATGCCATGCATCTTGTTCCAAGTCATGCCAAAAATTGGGGGTTTGTACAAATTGAAAGCAGCAAGTGCTTTACTCCTTCTTTGACATAGTTCACTGGAGCAGAGGATTCCAGAAAGTAGCTATTCCTTGGATCGGAACAGTAGTGCTCAGCATTTTCACTAAATATGGAACTCCTATTTGCTAACAGAAAATAATACTAGCAGGCTAGTGAAATCAGTGGCTGTTGGTGGTCTCCGTAGGTGCGTAGGTATGTAAACATACATAGCGAAATAAAAATCACATGCTAACCTTATCATTGCACCACAACACAGGAAAATAATGAACAGTTCAGCAACAACTTTTTCAGGTTTTTTAAGAATATACAAAACAAATAGTGGAAAGTATCAGAGGAATGTTATACAAAGTACACTGTCCATTTGTACATGGTATCCATGTGACAAAAAGTTGGCTCTCACTTAGTCTGAATCCTACTTCTAGCAATATTCAATATTCCAGGATTGCCAGGAGCAAAGAATTAATCATTAAGATTCATGGTGACAACAGCAAAGTATTTCATCCTAAAGTTGAGTTAAGCACCAGAAATGTGACTGCTGGCAAATAAGCTGTTCCAAACACTCCTGCTCTCTGTTGTCTATCTTTTAGGCTTATTCAGAACATAACTGCGATACGAAGCCACAGAACTGCCAGATGGTTACAAAACGCTCAGACATAGTTTCTGCACAGAGGAAGAAATTTCCATCATTCCAAGAGCAACACTACAAAAGCAGTAGTTGTCCAGGATACCTGACAGTTGACTGTCTCCGCAGGACCTGAACCGAGAAAACGCTCACTATGAACAAAGTATTTTACATCTTGACTTTGCTTATTCCTCAGGACCACCTAAAGGAACAATACAAATGAAAACAGAAGTAGACTTAACTTAAATAGCAAGAGCAGTACGCGAGTGTATTCACGTACCACGGGAAGTAGGGCATATGAGGTGCCCGACGCCCTGTGAAATAAACGCAACCTAACACAGCTATCATGTAAGAATAGTGGTTTACTAATCTTTGTTTAGAGATGGTGCAGGGCATTATGCAATAAAAGAAAAACAGAACCACTGAACTAACTATAACTAATTCTTGAATCTGTTCCCAAGCGCAGTGGAGACAATTCGATGGAGCACTATTATGAACTAAAGACCAGTTAGCCTGCTACTCACTCCAGTGTACAGGCTATGGGCAAATTATTACACTGTAAAAATGCATGCAGACACAAGGACAAACTTTCACAAGAAAACTAACATGAAAATAGCTTGCCTATGAAGTGATGGGGTTTCTAAAATGTGCAGAGTTTAAGAACACTGGACAAAAAATACAATAAAAACAAGAAATAGGCAGGAAGAGATTAGCAAAGATGATTATGGATGAAGGCAGACAAAGGGAGCTCTTGAAATCACACCCAACCCTATTTCTACCGATTCTGTGAGATATAAGAGCATTAGAGCTCCCCTGCGGGCAAACCGCACTCAGCATCAGAGTCAGTGGGGGGTTAGAACAAGAAGCCATCGAGCGCCAGCCCCATGCCACATAAAGCCAATCTGCACCCTGCAAACTGCTCACATTGGGCCACAGCCTGCTGTTCTCCAAGGCACTGCCAGGACTGCTGCACCTTACATCCTTTAAGAGTTAGCATTTCAAAGTACTCTAAAATGTCTTCAAAGTACACTTTGAAAGGACTTTCAAGGGTAACTGCAAGTTTAAAAATCTCTCATAATCATTACAACGATGTAGAAATAAGATGTTACAATGCAATGAACCCAACCAAAGAAAAATGAATGACTGTAACTGTGGTTGATTTCGGCATCACTCAAAAGTAATCCCCAGTGTCTCAGTATTAACACAGCCTGATTGTTAGGACACAAACTAGTCTGCGATGGTCGAAATACTGCTAGACAGTCACCATTCACAGTTATAGGGTGTTATTCCCAGTTAATATATGAACATGCATTTGTTGTGGAAAATGACCAAAATCTAGCGTGCTCTGTTCAGTAGATTCCTCCCTATCAACTGCCTTTTGTAAGGCACCATTATTTTCAAGGAAAACGCGCACCAAGGAGAAAGCACCATGAGCTACACAATCTTAAGTGCATTGCCCCTTTTCAATGTAGTCACAGCAAAAACTCTAATGATTTCTCTTACTTAGGTTTCACTCTGAGCAATGCAATGGCATAAAATTGAGGTGTGGACAAATTATAAAAGAATAGATAGAATTCACTGAATTTCCAGCTTCTTAGAGGTCAGTGGTCTGATCAGGTACAAAACCGTGTTGCAGATTTAACTCCACATTGAAATGTCTGGGTAGCAAATACAAGAAACTCGCACAACCTTTTCCTCCTCAAAGTTTAGGTAGGGCAGTACCACTAGAGTCATATTGCCTCAACTTTGTTATTGCAACAGCGCCGAGGCTGTGAATAGTGCTTTCCAAGAAAATGGAGAGCATTCAGATGTTAGATGTAATAACCTCAAGATGTATTACACCAGGAAGGGGAAAACATTCTTCTGCATTAGGGTTATGCAGGAATTTCCCCAAAACAGAGGAAAATGAGTAAAATGAATAAAAAATGATCTCATCAAGATAATTTCTGACATGCTGCTGGGGGATGAGGACAGCTGTGCAAACTGCATTCAAAACAGGACTTACATTTGTCAGCACAGATGTATAAGAATGTCTCTCGGTTCTCGCTGTAGTGCTGGCAGCTTGGCTAAATATTAATGCTGTCCCTGAAGTGCTGCTACTGATTTTGCATCCCTTTATGTGTATTAAACACATGAGATGCTGGGCACATTTAAGAGAGATGCTTTCTGAAGTTGCATTAGAACTACAAAGGAAGAGAAAAAGGCCACTTCACAGACTGTATCAATGCTCATATGAGTCCCTAGGAATTACGGACAGGAGCATAGAAGGAAACTGTAGGATGCATAATTCCTAAAGATAGAGCTGAGCTTTCAAATGTATAGTAATTCTATCATGGCCTATACTGGGTTGTAGTGTAATACTTTCCAGCTATACTGCAGGTATTTTAAGATACAACAAGAGAACTTTTATTGTATGGTAAAGCAGCTCTCCTAAAAATTGTGCAAAAATTTAAGGTGCCTTTTCCTATCTTTATAGGCAAAATACAAGAGTCACAACTATTAAAGGTCTTTATGAAGGAGCTACGTACCACTCTTTGCACTGCCTTAACTCATACGCATCACACTATCTGGTAGCCATGGTATACTTACCAAAATATATTTGGAACTATATGAGGCTAGAATATTACTACATTTTGCCCTGGCTTGCATAGCTGTAATCTGTACTGTATCGGTGAAATAGATTCATGAAGCTTCTGACATCTGATTTCAAACCAAACATTTTGACCAGATGCACAAATACACCTTGGAATGACTGCATGAATAATGCCGTCGTTACAACAGCACCCACGGCCATATTCTGTTTTTTTCTCACCTGCTTAGTTAGCACTGCATTTCTTTTCCTTGGGAAAACCTTGAAGTCTGTAGCTACTACTGTAACTAACTTTCACAGTCCCTTTCTCTTGGTGAACTACTGTTTCTTAGCTGATACTAAATAGCATTTGCAGGGCTTCTAAAATTACTGTATAGCAGTAGTATTTCTTATATTTATATTATGCTTCATGAAAAAGCAATCCCTTGGCAGGACAAACTAGCTAGTGTTCACACTGCATTATGGAGGAGGCAGCAGCTGCTATGTTTAGGGTACTGAAATAACTTCTTAACATTATAAATCTATTTATTTTACAGATCTCAAAACTCACTGATGCAGATATGCCTTTTCTGATTGATGAAAAACCTATTTAATTTTAATTGACAATGCAATCATGAAAAATGTTGCCATTTCCCTTAGTTATCTGTTTGCCTTAGTAAAAATCATATACAAAATCACCCAAAAGAGGTGGGGCCATGCTGAAGCAGCATCACTTGCTCACCGTGCTGAGGATTCAAGAGGAGTCATCACAGAGAAGGGTGGCACTCTGCATACCACCTGCAGTGCCCACGGAGGTGGGGGCCCTCCTTAGCACTGTCCCAACACCAGGGCAGGAACCCCGTGGGGTGTGCAACCTGGCTGCATTTATTAGTAGGAGCAGGAGGGTTTGGGAGTTCAAGTTTTTCTTGGCTAAAATCAGATAAAACAGAATACTCTTATATTTTTCCTTGGAATAAAAAAACCCTAAAATTAAAAAAAAAAATTAATAAAATGCTACAAGATAAAATCAAGCATTTAAGTTGTTGTCCCATCAACCTCAATTAAATTTTCTTTTGGCAAGTACATTAGTTTCACAGACAAGGGCTTCCTATTTTTCCATTAAACTTTTTCATTTTCTGAGCAAGAAATTAACAACTAAAACTTCACAAACAACACAGAGATGATAGCCCTTCCTAAATTCTCCCTACCCCCAGCAGGCATTGGTATGTAACATAATTTTAGTATGCAGAGCTTTCTCCAAAATGATTAATGCATCCAAATAGCATGCTGGATTTTACTAACTGAAAATGTAACTATCTCCCATGAACTGCCAGAACAAACCATCAATCCTGTATCATACCTTCTGTGAATAATGCTAGAGTCCAATAGCTTTTCTACATTTCCCAATTCTTCTCTCCAGGGCAGTGGCTAATGAACTCTAATCATATTCAGGCCATGTCAGATGAGCCAAAGCTTTAATGTCATTTTTTAAAAAAACATGTAAAATAAATACAAATGTATCACTGATCCAATTTTTGTTTTGGGTGAAGTCATTTCTCCAATGACGTATCTATGTTTTTTGTAATGGTAGGAAATGTAACATCTTTTCAAAGACTCATTTCCATGTTTAGACAAACAAGTCTCTGCACACATACAGAGCTTGTGTTTGTAGATATCTATAAAAGTATTTCTCAGTCCAGTACATTTGAACATGCAGACAGATAGTTGCTGGTCTGAAAACTGCAGAGAAGAGTGTTGATGCTGAATTTAAAACAAAAAGAAGCCATGGACCTCATCAACTGGATTTTACTGGCTTCAGGAAAGAGGAATAGAGAAGTAACGCATTCCTAAGACACAAATCAGTATAACACCTAAGTAAAAGATGTCTTTTTTCCCCAGTAATAAATTTAGACTGCTTAGATTTCCACACGTACTACTCCTGCTCAAAGTTAGAGCAAGCCACTTATGAATCTAAATACAAAATTTGACCCAACTCCCACATAGTTTATTAACGAATCTAATTTTTAATTACCAGGCATTATAAATTATTTGACTGCATAAATTATAGCAACAAACACAACCAAAAGGGAAAATAAATACATCAGAAACTGTGTTTTACTAGTGTATTTTAGTACCTGTACTTTAAGTTCAATTGGATTTTTCATGCTAACAAATATCATGTAGTTTGCAGCATGCAAGTGCTCTCTACAGTAACACTGGATCTCTTCTAAGATTTAACAGCAGAGAATTTAAGAGAAGGGGAAATTCTTCCATTTTGATTTGAGTTGTAAGCACCATCTTGTTGAACTACAAAGGCTGCAGATTAGAAAAAAATACTGGTTTACAAGCTCCTCTCAGAAACTGACCGGGAACGCTACCTGGACATAAAACAAAGAACAAACATGAATAAAGCTATTACTCTGTCCTCCTCCAGACCCACAATAAGAAAAAAGAAAAGAAGCTTTTCTCCTACCCAAAGCATTAAGGCAATCTGGTCCCTACCTGCCTGCATACAAAACCCTATGATTGATGTATTCATTGGCAAAGAACTGTAGATCAGGATTCCTGGGGCTGTAACGAGAAACTGCAGCCCCTCCACAACATAGAGTTCAGCTTCATTTCCCCCTCTTTCTCTTCCCTATTTCACAGTACTATTAAAAACTGTCATTTCTGATTTACAGAGCAAATGTCTTTCTCCCTAGAAGAGGGTACTTATCACAAAAGCTCAGCTCAAGCACTTAGTAAAATATTAGTCTGGTAAAATGAACCTTCATTGTGGATGCATAACGCTAACCTTCATCAGGGGATATGCAGTGTTTGGGTTATGGAAGATGCCATTCCACAGACTGGATGGGAAGGCATTCCCCTTTCAGATTAAAATAGCAATATACATACTGTAAATGAAGGAAAAATATACAGTTAGAGGATTTTATAGAATAAGGCACATGCGAATTTGTGTGATCTATTTTTTTCCTAAGCACCACTAATGATATTATTAATATTATTGTATCCATCAGCATTCAGCAGACAATTCTCTTGCTGCCACACAATTCCATGGAATTATTTGAAATTTAAATAGAAAAAGCAGAAAAGCTCTTCTACAAGGGCTAGTTCATCTATGAATATTAAACTAAAATGAACCCTCCCGGGAGCTCTGACAGACTGCTACAGGATGGAAAACCATGTCATTACTGACATGAATCATATTTCCTAAAATTAGTGGCAAGAGAGTGCTCTTCTAAATAAGCACCATCCACATGTCTAATATCAAACCAGCATGTATGACCCTAATGAAAATTCATTATTCTTGTCTGTATTACTAGGATTTTAGTAGAGATACACGTGGAACAGCAAATTGTAAATAGTAAATAACTAGCATTCTGTATTTTTCTCAGCAATGACTTTAGCACTTTGATCTAATCTTACCACATGCATAGAAGGCTGAAAAATCACTTCTTAAAACCTTCAAAAGAAGCAAAAGAGGTGAGCAGCAGCTTTGCCTCTTGTGACAATAGAGCTGGTGGATGTGCTGCTACTGGTGGTGTCCTTCTGCTTAATTTAGCCCATTATGTAAATCCATACTGTATGAGTATTAAGTGTGATATCAGGAAAAGCGCTGGACTGTAAAAGAATGATTAAAAGACAAAGAGGGTGGGACTACTACCATGATACATACAGCCTTCAAATACCAGCAAGATTTGAGAGTTAAGTTGGTATTTATTTACAAAAAGGTTGCGCAAGTGCAACTACCACTTAAACGTACCACTCATTGGATGTTAATACAGTACATGCCTCTCACTTTATATGCAAACACAACTGTGTAAATTTACATCAAAAAGCTCCACCATGCTTTTACACTGTTATATTTCACTCTCTTATTACCAGTAAGAGCTTGGACAAAGCATGAAGCACAATACCCCTTAACGCCTTATAGTTTTCAAAGATCCCAGCTTGCCTTTTGCAGACTTATAGGTAAATGGATGCTGTGGCCAAATTCCAGCTCAGGGAATTAAGTTCTCCCTAAACCAGTTCCCAAAGCAGTGGCAATTACCTATAGTATTCTTCTTTAGCTGCTGACCTCAACTATTGGCTCCATTTGCTGCTAAATATTTGGCATTTTCACTGCCAACATTAGAGGTTTATTACCATAGTTTTTTTCTTTTACTTTTCACACAGAGAAAAATATTGGATATACACAACATGCTATGCGTTATATCATTCAGTTAGCAAAGTCCTTCAGGCTTCTTCAAATGAAAATAAACACTTTTTAAAAATTAAAAATAAAGTGAAATAATGGGTAATGCTAGAAATCACAAAGGAAAGATGTAAATGATGGCAACAGGTCAATGTACATTCATAAACTCGGGTCTGCCTGCAAAATTAACGCAAATAACCTCACATACTTGACTCACATTTTCCATTGCTTTTCAACTTTCAGGGCACTCAGCCTACCTTGAATACATACAGTATGATCAGAAATTACGGCTGTGTAATTTCAGTTGTAACAATTAGCCAATAACTAGATAGTAACCCTAAATGGCTTCGATTTCTAGCAATAGGGAAGGATGTACTTGATTTTTTTTTTTTAAAGACACCTTTAAAGCTACGTAATACATCGAAGCCAAGGGAGAATGCGGAAAACCTGTGAGGATTAAATGTAAAAATAGCATTCCTTCTGCTTTTAGTATAGTTTTATTAATGAGGTCTCAAGAACTGCAGAATGAAATGCAACTTAGTAAGACAGATTCAGTTTCGTAGTTTCCTCACACATACTCTGCAGAAAATGCAAACTGGAATTTCCAGCTTATTTATTTATTTATTTTAAATACAGTCAGCTGACAGTGGTTTAAATAGCATCTTTGCCAACAAGAACTTAGAGCCCTCCTGCACAAGTGTTTACTTCCGTTGTGCTGAACAACAAACTGATAAGACAGAAATCACAATATTCTCCCTCTCAGGCCAGCACAGCTATAAGATACCTGCTGAGAGGAGAAGATTTGACCGCGTGGGTATGAGCTGTCACAGGTTGGGCATGGGAAAGCCGAATACCAATGCACACAAAAGAGCAGGGTCTGGCACAGGCAGACAGACCCAAGTCACCCTGGGTGACTTCAGGCGTTCAGTTGAGGTCCCTCAGGAAGGTCAGTAACAGCCAGGGAGACAGGGAGAGAGATTGAACTGCTGAACTGCTCCAAGAACATGCCCAAGACAGCTTCTGGAGGTGTCACTCTCTTTCCACAGATTACTGAGCGACTTGAGAGTCCTAATTCAGGTGCCATGAATCTGATCCTAGTGAAAGCTAAAAGCTCGGTTAACCTCCTCACTTTCAACATCAAAGATGTTCAAAACAGTCCCTTTCCTCATTTTTTGTGTGTGTGAGATGGATATTTGACCTGAGAAAGTACCCAGCTTTCTCCACTTATGTTTTACTGGCATCGTAACAGCAGCAAATACCAAGCGCAGAACTGAAATATCTCAGGGATTTACAGATTTCATTTAACAGTCACTTTTAACTGTTAAATGACTAATGGGTTAATTCCCTCTTTGGCACAAAGCCTTTATTCAGAGAGTATGTGAGACTTTGCAAGCTGTTTTCCACAAAAACATATGGGAAATAGTAAACTTGTCCAGGTTTACGTTTAAAATAGGATATTCTGTTGGAGTAATATTTTAGATAGTTCCCATAGAAAACAAAAATCAATCAAAACAGGTTTTAATGTTCCATTTTGGACAGCAGCTGAAAAAATACAATAATAATTCTCTTTCCTTCCCACTTCATCCTGCTGTGTTCCCAAGCACTGAATCATTGCTGTCCTTCGTTACTAAAATGCACAACGGAGACGTTGATTAGTGTCCCATGCTTGATAACAGGGACAACAATCACTAGGTCTTCTTTAATCTGTCTGTGGAGGATGTTTTGTCCCTTTGCTTTTGGATACAAGCTCTGTTACTGTGATCCAGGGTTTTAATATCGCCTCTAGACTGGAGAGTGCAGAGCACTCTTCCTTAGTTAGTCTTTATCTTCTCTTAATATATAGCATCACTGTGGCACAGCTACTGCCTGTTTGCCGAGTTTGAAAACACCGGTTTAAAAACCTAAAACTCTAAATAGTTTCAGAACACGCTGCCCAAGAGAGACTTCTGCAGCCATCCCACAGCGCTGCGGGGAGCAACCAGATCTGTAGCCCTCCTCTACAGAACTCAATGTACGTCAACTGCTGCCGCTCAACTTGCCCAACAGCTCTGGGGTTTTGGTGGGTTTTTATTTTATTTATTTGTTTACTTAAGTGCCATAGTAGAAAAATACTTTCTTTCAGCAAGTTAAGAGCTGGAAGCAGACTTTCCTTTGGGCAACTTCAATAGGGAAGATTTAGATTTTGGCCTGAGTTTTGCAAATAACACCACGCACATGCTTAGCCTTAAAGAGAGGAGCCATCTCCCTGAAGCTTAACAACAGACAGGTGCAGACACACTTCACCCAAGTCCTACTATTTACTTCCTGAATGTTCAATGTATAAACATATTGGTTTGTATTTGTGCTCTGTAAAATAAACCAAGTCTCTTTAACAATCTGTTTTGTGTACCCTTTAAAAAAAATACTGCACAGTAATACCACAATGTGACTACAGCTAAATATATCTTCTACATTGCAGCTTTGACTGCATTATAAGGCAGCCAATTTTAAGACAACATCAATAATTTAAAAAACTCAGCTATGTGCAGCAGCCTAATTGGATTATCTTTACTTGGCAATTTTTTCAGTAAGATATTAGCTTCTTTACTTTTATAGGAATGCATCAAGGGAGATCTTTCAGTAAACCCATGTAACACACAATCAATAGAGATACAATTGTGTGCAATTATGAAACATTCTTTCAGCAAGTACTTTTCTTCTCACCACTTCGGTAAAAGGAGTGCACCGTTCAAAATTAAGCTAACATAGTAAATCAGGTTTTGACACAAAATCTCTTTAGAGAGCCTTCTCTAGAGAATGGCACAGCAGCTGCCAGCGCCACCACCTATAGACATCAGAGACCTGCCAGGACGCAGCCCCCTGTTTCTGTGATGGAGCTTCCTCCTAACGCTCGCCTCCAGGAACGGGCACTTTTAGCTGTTCACTGATGAGCAACTGGGCAAGACCAGAGGAAAATAGCCTTTCTTTCCTATGCTCCGTTTTGTATGGTATAAGGAATAAACGAAGCATGACGTTGGACTAAAGAGATCGCATCTTGGTGACTACAGAAAAGGCAGAAGTCCCAAGGCCTCATGCGTCAGCCTGGAGCCAGCGAGCCAGCAGCAAACACTAGAATCCGAGATTTAGGTGGGATACAGCCTGCCTGAAGAGAGTATAAAGCAGCTGAGGGGATCTTTTGCCCACAGAGAAGTGGGAGGCGCTGCTTTTTTTTTTTTTTTTTTTTTTTTATTTAAAGCTGTGGCCATGATGCAAGTGGCTCTGAAAAACTCAGTTCAACCAGTCAGAGCATTTTAAACACCAGGTTATCCACACTGGACTCTAAAGCAAAACCAAACCAAAACACACACACACACACAAATCTTAACTTAAAAGCAAGCCTAGCTGGCACAAGGAAGCTGCCCTTTCTTAGTCCCCAGAAACGGACAGACAGGAGGCTGAGATGGTCACTTGTGTGCACAAGCGCTAATGCACAATTCTCTCGTTGCTTCTGACATTTTCCTCCAGTGCAAACAGGCATCATGCAGAAACCACCACCAGGACCAGCATCACTGAGTGAGTACCCAGTGTCTACCCGGTTCATGTCTTCTTCAGATGGAAGATGACCCACTCCAAAGTCCCTCTATGTTCCCCGACTCAAAACCAGAAACTGTTGGGTCTAAGGATTATCCCACTGGGGCCTGACAGGTCTTGTCAACATTGATTCTCTCTTGACTCAAAGCCTACTCCCTCTTCATGTGGGCTGCAAGCCAAAACTGTTTGCCAAACCAGGGGGATGAAGCTGTGTCTTTTGGGGTACGCTGACTTTCTCTTCAGCACAGACAGGGGAAACGTAGGAAGTCCCTTTGTTGTCAGAATCCAGAAGGGATTATCTGGGCCAAAGATTTTACTTACAACTGACAGAGCAGGCATCCTGCTGATGGCAGCCATTTTACCGATGTGGCATTATCCCTAGTGACGCTGGTAGTAAGGAATAGCTGCCAAATGACCCACATTTGTAGGTAGGACCTACTGACCTGAGGGAGACTGCTTAAGCCCAGCATCAACTGAATCAAGTGACTTCAAAAGAACCTTTATGGAGCAAGGCATTTCAGTAAATGTGCTGACCGACATGTGCTCCTGCTCTCTTGCACAGGTGCAGAAGATCAATATCATCTGCTGCACCAAGCACGCGCAGTAGATTGGGAGTCCGGCTTCCCCAGGCTCTGCCAGGAAACCACTCAGGCTGCCAGGTCTGCATTTCCAGAGACGATGAGTTTCAGTAGGATCCTGACCATGGAAGCAGCTGGTGCTGAAAGTTTTTGCTGAAGCCTGTCTTCTCACACAGGGGACAATGAGTGTACAGGGATTGCAATGGTTGAAGAAGTCAGATCTCACAATCTGTCCCTTTCAAGCTTATGGTCATATGATGACAATCTCTCATTTGAAATAATCCTGTTGACTCTTCTTTTTATTGCATAGATACTCCTTAGCTCTCTATGGGTGACCCGGCACGTTCTATAGCAATTACAGAAATCAGGTATTTTCCACTTATTTTCATTTAAAGCAGCAATGAGAGGGAAAGATCACCTCAGCAGCAAATACTCCATGGACATCTAACGGTTCACAGATGAGTAAGTGAGAGCCATTAATCCACAGACTCGGTATGAGTGCTGGGTAACGGCAGGAAGACATCAGTAGAAGTTTCCACTATGGAGTATTTGCAGACCTGGACTTGAGATGTCAACTTCTGAGACTGTGATGAAATGAAAGGCTAGAGTTCACACGACAAGAAAAAAGTCTGGTTTTGACAGACGCACAGCCAGCACACAAGGATATGTCTTAACAGCAAACTGCTACCTTACAAAATGCCCTAAGGTGCACACACTATATACAGTATGCTATTTAAAATGTCTAGTAATGTATTCTGTAGTATCCTCTCTGACTTCCTTTCTCAAGCTTAAGGGCTCAAGTGGAAGCCAATACATAAGCAGTGTTACCAGAAATGCATAAAGACCCACTGGCAGAGAAAGTAGGTCTTTTTTCTTACCGCGCTTCCACCCATTTTTTGGAAAAACAATTAACCTATTTTTAAGAACATGGTGCACTTTGAAATGTTGCATCTCAACACTGCTTTCTTGCACAAAAGATAACAGAGAACCACATACCCAAGAGCTATATGTTACTGCTGTATCTGCTGTCTTGCATCAAACCATAAGGGCCCTTTAGAAACATTAAGATATTTCTTGGAAAGATACAGCAGCAGAAAATTATCAAAAATGACACTCACATCCACACTGTAGATTAATATGCCCCAAGACATTTTTGAAGACTGGAAATGAATTCATATTCAAAATGACAAACTCTATTATGACTAGTAGAATAAATATTTGTAATTAAGCCATTTACAAAGCAATTACAGAAATAATAAAAAAATAAAACCAAAATGAAGCCAAAATTATCTTCAAAAATATTCAAATAGTGATGACACTAAAGCTCCCAACCACCATGAAGAAACATAGCCATCAGGACACAAGTGGAATATTTTTATCAAATTGTGCTTCTAAGTTTTCAGTCCCTTGCTGTACTGTTTCTTTTGGTCTTACCTCAATATGGAAAATGCCAATGACATACCAAGTGTGAAAGCCTACCATTCAAATAGGTATGTTCTCATAAGCCTATTAAAAGTGTTTTTCTATGAGCTTTTGACTTGGCGTATCTTTTACTATATGTCTTTAAGTGTTCTACTTTATATATAAAATACGACATACAGCTAGTGTGTAGAGGGAATAGATCATGTACAGTTAATGAAGTGACCCTTGAGATTTGCTTTTCCATTAAAGAACATAGTCCATGAACAGAAGTGGGTATTGCAAACCCTGTCACTGACATTGCCTCCTGGGGAATTCAGAGGGATTCAATCCCAATGCCATAAAGATTCACACTTGAAGTTTTAACACACACTGAACAAAATACTCTGTATCATAAAGAATATGATCTTCCCTAGACTAAGTCTATATTAAAATGGAATTTCTAAATTTCAGTGAGAAGAAATATTAATCCCAGAGATACACATGCCTTGTTGCATGTTTAATGGCCTGAAATCATCCCTCCTCTCTCCTCAAGCACAAAGGAGAAAAAAAAAAAAACACAAGAAAAAAACCCAAACAAACAAAAAAACCAAACCACAAATCCAAGTGCCATCCTTTTGGCCTATCCTTATTACTACTGGAACTCCCCCTCTCAAAAGAAAGGCATTAAAGAAAGAAAAATGGAAGAATGGAAGACAGGGGGAATGAGAATGGGAAGGATGAAAAAGAATTATCAAATATTCCCCACACCACAGAGACTAGTTTTGGACAAAAACAAACCAAAGAAAACTAGACAAACTCTGTAAGATATACCCTATCTTGTCATTGAGGTAATGGATACGAAATCCTCAAGATTAGAATAAAACAAGTGTTTTCTCCCATTATATTACTACTTAATTTTGAAAGCAGGAATACTTGCACACTTGCATTTGCAAAATATCAAAAAGCAGCAAGGGTTGCATTATGCCCCAAACCAATTTTTTTTTTTTTTCCTCCCCAAAATTTGCTTGGGGCTGTAATTTGTTGGTGCCTGTAAAATGAGCTGGAGCCCCTGCAGCAGCCTGAGAGAGCGGGTGTATTAATGACACACAGGAAAGCATCGCACTTGGCACCAGAGCAGACGGCTACAGCCAAGGTGGAAACAGCAGAGACTTGACAACCATTTGCTGCTTTGCTCCTCTCAGTGGCCTTCACACACAGGCAACAAGACACTCCTCATTGTCCTAGGTTTATATGTTTATGTAGATCACAGAAAATCTTTGGGCATTCGAGATACCCAATTTCACTTTTCAACTACTCCAAACATTCATTCTAACGTTTAGTCATGCATGGCATAAGAAGAAAATCCTTTTAAGAACATTTTGCAAGGATTTCTTGTTTTTCTTTAATGGCTAAATGGCTTTGGATACAAATCTCCAAGAAGCAGGGCCTGCAAAGTATCCTGGAAGACCATTATTTTGGAAGACAACTAAATATTTGAGAGACATCAAAGGGTGTTTCTAATGTGACAAATCTTGGGGAAGGAATGCTGTGGAGCACCTCAGAAATTAGGCGAAAATTAGAAAGAGGTGACAGCATCTTTTCTTTCTTCCTTCCAGTCCATTATTTTCAATAACTAGTAAATAAGTCCCCAGATGCACTAATGGCTGCCATCCAGGAAATGCATCTGCTGTGTTTATGAGATCTGCAGTTCATAAATAATTGCCAAATATAGAATTATTCACTTCAGTGCTATCAGAGGCTGTTTTATAAGAAAAGAGAATATACCAGAATTACACTTATGAGGTAGATCAATCAGTTTGATTTAGAATTCACGTGCATGTGTGCCAAAGGTTAGCTTTTGTGGAAAAGGACCATTTACAATTTTTGCATGAACTGTCTGACTTGCAACTGAAGCTTTCCAAGCCAAACACACTGGCCTTCTTGCCATTGGCACCCCTGTGTTGGTGTACCTGTGTGGGTACACGTTATTGCTTCAACTTATGAATCATAGAATGGTTTAGGTTGGAAGGGACCTTGAAGATCATCGAGTTCCAACCCCCCTGCCATAGGCAGGGACACCTCCCACTAGACCAGGTTGCCCAAGGTCACGTCCAGCCTGGCCTTGAACACCTCCAGGGATGGGGCCTCAACACCCGCTCTGGGCAACCTGTGCCAGTGCCTCACCACCCTTAAAGTGAAAAACTTCTTCCTAATGTTTAATCTAAACCTGCCCTCTTCCAGTTTAAAGCCATGCTTACATGAAAACCCTAACTCTGTGTTGTCAATGATTTTTTTACATCCTTATGCTATATAACAAAGGAGCAGCTTCCGGGTTCTACGTGCCAAATACCACATGCTGCCTTTTGTGGCTCCAGACAGAACACTAAGGCTCCAGTAGCCCACAATGACCTGATATTGAGAACGATCCACTGGGGTTAGTGCAAAAAACCCCACTGATTTCCATAGCGACTGGATCATCCTTGAACTGATCGAGGAATGCACACGTACAGTAAAGGTACAGCTGCTTGTATGCAGCTCACACTTTTAAATGAGAAAGTAACATTCCCAGTTAATCAACTTCTGTAAGCACTGGAAAGACAACACTGAATAAAATATTCAGGCCAGAGTGGGGAAAAAATACACTGCAGGTAAATATGAAAAAGAATGACAACTAAGAGAAAAAGATCTAAGTGCTCCACAATCAAGTACGCTGTCCCCGATTTCTACTTACAAACTGAGTTCATATCAATACTTGCAGTAAGTTGGTCATTTGCAGGGTGGGCAGTCTGCTGCAAATAAACCTGTGCCATCTTCACCTTCGACTCCAACTCACTGGACCTGAATAAACTCTGCTGTGAAGGGCATCGTATCTCTTTAGATGCTGCTGTGCTCCTATCATGGCTCTCAACGTTAACTCCACCATTGGTCTTAGGAACACAAGCGTCTACCAAGATAAAAAGCCACGCAGATATAATCTAGAACGCAGCCAGAAAGCTTGAGTAAAGGCTTTATGTGGATACGCTCAAGTTCTGGGCATACAGGCAATCCTAGGATAGCAGCACAAACATTGTGCAGATGCAGTCCCCATACATTTTTTTTTTACTAAAGGGATGGCTACAAAAGAAGCTGCAACAAATTCCCACACACGTGTGAGGAGCTGACTCTTTCAGAGAGTTGAGTATTTCCAAACGTCTTTGGCAGCCCAGACACCCACAACACAACATACATAAGAGCTTCCAGCTGTATCTGGCCTGTGAGCCACAAGTTTCTGGTCTCTTGTCAGGTACTAGGAAAAAGCAAAGCTCTCAACCTTCCAGGCACAAAGAAAATCATTTAAACTGAGAGGCCAACAGGGGTCAGCCCTGCCTTAGAACAGAGGCAAAGACGAACACAGTCACACAGCCCTTCCATCTCCACGGCCTGTGGCACAATACAGTCAAAAGCCACATTTGGAAAATACACAAGGCTTGAATAATTAACGTTATAAAGCAACTCCAGCAATGAAAAAGCAATGAAACATTTGGCAGCAGAAGCCTTCCAAAGGAAGCTTCTCAACTCTCTGACATTAGTCCAAATTCATCTCAGTTCTGGAATTTTATACCTGAAAGAAGCATGGAAGAGATCTGGTGGGCTCTGTGCCCTTCTCACATGCCCACACGCATTCTGAAATGGAACCAAGTTCCTTGTTTGTGCATCACAACTAGTGGCTTCAGCACTGCCTGGACGTGGCAGCTGTAGTACTTGCTGTCCCCCCCCGGGATGGCCCGTCCAAGACAAGCTTGGTGTGAAAAGTGGCACCTTCAACAGTTGTCAACCTTACTTGTGGGGTGTTTGTCTACAAGACAGTAGTTTTTACTAAAAAGGGTCATATCATGAAAAAAGGAAAACAAAATCCTTCTTTGAGGAAGACTCTAGGTAGTTAACGGATGTGTCTAATGCCACCCTCTGTCATCTTCCACCACGAAAAGCATGAATGCTGCAAAGGACATCATATGCCAAGGAATATATGCAGGCTACAAAAGCATAAAAGAGAAGCTCAGGCACTAAAGGTAACACTGCAAACAGCTGAATATACAAACAGTCAAGAAGTGGCTGTGCTTGGCTTGGATGTCTCTATTGCTGTGCTAATTTCAATGGTGAAACAGAGCAAGTGCTTCACATACAGCATCATGCCTCAAATAGGCACGCACAGCTCCCGCTGATTGCAGTAGGAGCTGTGCGGGCACGCTACAGAGGAGAAAGGAACCCTTTGTGTCATATCAAACACTGGAGGATCCATTAGATGATCTACTTTTTAGTCACACTTTATCTCATGATCAGCTGGGCTGGAATACTGAACACATTGTCAATTGTTTAATGATGGACAAATAAAGCTACAGACTGCAGTTGATGTTGATGAGCTATTCATTTTATCAGGGCAGAAAGCACTGCAGAAGAAATGCTGAAAAGTGTAATCAAATGTTGAAAAGTATTTAATACTGTTTCTGTGTCATTGTGGCCGTGTCTTTTCACTCATACTTTGAGATAAATACATAGCATACCCAGTAACTTGAGTGTGTGTACACATACACACATGTAAACTCATGTAATTTGTAGTCTATATTTCTGAATAAAAAACATTTACTGTTTTAAAAAAACTGGCTAATGCTAACCCTGGAAAGAAGTATAAATGTTTTGGTTTGCCGCAGATTTCCTGTGCTTACTGAAACCTTAAGAACTGAATATTGCAGGTATATTCCATACACTACAAAAACATTAAAGAGAAAGGTGAAACTCAACCCTGTAAAGAAAAGTTCTACTAATTCATTAAAAAAAAAAAACAAACCCAAAAAAACAAACCCAAACCAACAAACCGCCCACTGTACTGATGATGTGCCGAATTCCACAACAGTTCTGCAGCCAAAATGGTCTCCCAAGATCTGCTACTTATTCCCACCTTCTGCTCAGTCTCCTGAGAAGCCACCGGCAATAACTAACACATTATCCATACAAGGACTTCAGTATAGTGTAACAATTTCAAACCCTCCACTTTCATTCTAAAATGAAGAAATTATTAAACAGAACAAAGCAAACAGAAATCATTCTCTTACATAATTACTGAGAAGACCCCAGGCCAGATCAGGAGCAGGGCAGAAAAGCTTCCAGATTATTTTCTGTCACTTTAAATTTTCAGTTTCTGTAGTCTTTAGGAGTTTATATTTGCTCACCCACAAAAGTGTGTCTGATTTTACTGCTTTGCTATATATACACTCAGAAGTTTCCATTTGAAGGTTGATTCCTTATGATACTGCAAGAAAACCCAGCCTACAGAATTTTCTTCTTTCAGGAACCCAGGAATCACTTGTTCCTTTGGAAAAATGTTCATGTTCGGTATCAAAAGAAGATGCAACAGGAATGAAATTTACTGATTTTTTTTTTTCCCATACAGACAGCAGGTGCTGCAAGCGACTAATATACTCTTTATATAAGCAAAATAAAGATACACGGTTGCAAAGAAATCACGCATTTCAATTGATTCTAAATAGTGATGAGAAATCTGTGTTTGGCTATTCTGATTCTTTCTTGTCATGTATATGCTTGCTGGTAGGCTTAAATGGAAAGCTCTTAACTCTCTCTTCCAGACATTAAATGGGATAAACCTACTTGCAAGGGTACATTTCTTTGAGGTTTTACACATAGTGGCACCATTTACATCTGAATCAAGAGGTGTGAGACTAACCATTAACAAAGCTGAATCTTGTAACACTCCTCGCAAACAAACAGGTGAACAACCACATAAAGCACGATGTAAAAAGAAATTAAGTCTAAAATGACCCAAGGTAGGGGGTGATTTTTAAACCACTGCTCATAGTTGTTTCTCTTCTTCTATCATAGTGGGGAAACCTCCGTCCCTCCTTCTGAATATATTTCCAGACACGTTCAAATCTCTACTGATGTTAAAACATCATTAAAAGAGAATACCATTAGTCTACCTGTCAGTTTGCCACAGCAGAGCATTTTCTGGCACTTGGCAAGTCATTCCTAGAGGACTTATTCAACATATGGCCAAATGTTACATAGAAAGTAAACCAACATATGCTCAGTGTGATGGAGGAAAGGAGGAGGAAAGCAGAAAGTATAGGTAAAAGTCAGTCTCTGGTAGCATTCACTTTGTCTTCCACAAAGGATCAGTCCAAAGATTCTATGTCTTTGTCTTCAGCCCTATAGCATTTGTCTGCAATGCTGGGAGAACAGTCACATCTACACAGTCTGTAGCTTTCTCTTCAGCTTAAACCTCCTGATTAATAAGGCATTCACCGTATAGTCAGTCAACACGTGTATCACACCTGCCTTTGCTTCCTCCCTGGCATATCGTTTGTACCTTAGCAAATGCTTTGACGGTACTGATGCTGTGACTCATGCTTCATGTGTAGCAAAAGCATACCTTTGTGAAAGCTTTATCAACCAGCTTTTTTCAGTTTCTTCTTAAGAGAAAATTAAAATATTTTAATGTTAAAGCTCAGAAATTTAATGGCAACATACCTTTTTGGGTCAGATTTTCAAAACCCATACTGTTTTGCTTTTTCAGTCACTTCTGGGACCAAAATTGCACTCAAGTTTGTGGAAACACAGATAACTGGGCTTGAAGTTCTGACACCTACATAATCCACCACAGCACAGAAACAAGAGAACAGCAGTGAACCCTAAAGCTAAAAGCAATTCACTGCCAAACAATAAAGTTCTGGGAATTGGGCTCAGCAATGTTTTCCTTCTGTTTCCTTATAACTGCAAGAAAAGATAAGCCAGTTGACAGGTTGGGGACAAAAGGAGCTTTTGCAGTTGGATCTTTCCTACCAGCACAGGTAGTAATTTGAGTTTTTGATGGTAATGGGGAGAAACCAGAGCCTGAATTGAGCCTATGGAGGTTTCACTCATGCTGCTAATCAAACTGAAGCCACATTGATCAGTCACATACATAGTTACAATAGCAGAAAAAGATGGTTCTTTCTTCCAGGATTTTATCTGTTACCATCAGTAAAACAACTGAGTGCATGCCAGGCACCATTTTTTAATTGGCAAATATTGTCCAGTTGGTGGGTGAGGTTATTGAGAAACTGGAGATGTTGTAGAGGTGACAACTCAGTAACAAAAAAACCTACAACACCTATAGGCTAAACAAAGACACTGAGAACATGTTTTGAAAATGTATTCTTTCTACCTTAACGCTTTTACAACTGGAACTACAAAGGGCTACAGCACAATCTGTGATCAAGCTAAGTGTTAGAGGCTGGAAGATGGTTCTGCTGCTATTCAACTGAAAGAACCAAGCCGTAAAAATGCTGAGGGTGCATTTTAACTTTAAAGTTAAGCTGCAAGCCAATAAAAGGATGCTCACGCACTCTTCTTTGCCTCTGCCACCCACCTCTGATTCCCACCAGGACAGCACTGCTGCGCCCCCAAACCACTGGTGTCTCTCCAAAGGTGAGTCAAACACCTGCAATACTAACATGCAAATGCTGGGGGTGGCAAGATGGAGGAAAAACGGGAGTTTAGCACTGCAAGCTTTCAGTGACAAGTGGTTCAATGAGTCTAAACAGACTGTAGTCCAAGAAACACTGGGCCACACTCCAAGATCACACTGAGACTACAACTAGGACTCTGACGTCTTTTCATCCATCTTAATGCCCTGTTACTTCTGCAGGGTCATCAACATGTTGTAGCTCACAGTATGGTTACAGATATTCTCTGAAAGCCAGGAGAGAGATGAGCTGCTTTGTTGTAAATGAATCTATATTCTCATTTTTCAGCACACGGTATTTAGTTTCTCAATAATCAATGCCACCAGTTATTAAGCTATTGCATTACTGGCTGAGGAACTAATGTTGCAGGTTTCGTTTGGCTGTATTGATCAATGCCTTCTTGGTTTGGTCTCCAGACATCCACTCTATCTGGAAAGGTATCTTGCAAAAAACAAAACGCATCAAGCCATGACTTTTATTAATTTTATCCTGGAAAAGAATATTACATGTCCTCTGCAAGCATTTTACTTCAACTACAGACTATACTATTTACCCCTTAGAATTAAAAATTTGCATCTGAAAGAAGATATTCCTTCATCTGATTCAGGAGATTACGTTCAGTTGTGAAACCCTGCATGTTACTTTAGCTGGCAGAAGTCAAAGAGCATATTCCAGACTTCATGCTGAACTGGATCAAGGGCAGTCACATCAGCTTTGAACAGTCTAGCATGTCCATAGTGAACAATTAAAAGCCCCGAAGAGAAAGATGTTTACATCACGAACGCAGAACACGTGCATTAGGACAGTAGTGTCCCAACTGTAGCAATACAGGGCTACGAGAAAGCTGCTGTAACTAGCTTGTACGGAGCAATGATCTAACAAAACTATACTGCTTCTGGAGTAACCTTGTGAAGAGTCAGCAGAAGGGTCTCTAAAGGAGAAAGAATCTTCCCAAATGAAGATTTCCATTTTAATCCCATTGAAACAGCAACTCCCAATTCCCCACAGAGTTGGACCTTTGCTTACACAGACTCCAGCCATCAACTAGAACAAGCGTTCCATTCTTGAACATTAAACTTTCAAATCTTACTGCTTTCAAACTCCCTGATACTGTGAGATGGAAGAAAGAAAACCTCACTCTTATATCGAAGGTAACACATCTTTTCTTATAGCAAATTGTCACATCTACAACTGCTGTCAGAAACTGTAGCTCTGCTCAAGGCAAGGAAGCCAACAGAGCTGAGGGGCTCTATAACTAAAGAGGCGGGAGGGGATATTCCAGACCCAGGGAGCTGCTCTCCTCCTCGGGGCTCAGTCTGTGGAAAGCTGAAGGAACAAAGAAGGACAAAGCCTGCTACCTACGGTACACATACTCTTGAACTCCCCTGCACCTTCACCTGTTACATTTTCTCCCATCCACTTGAACACAGTGAACTGAACCCCACTCTGCAGCTGGAGCATCATGACCTGCAGCCAGGCTTCTGAGGTCTTCCCTTCATGACATCCAGACAGGGACTGTGCTTTGTGACCTTCAAATAGGAACACAGTCCCCCAGGGGTGCTTTGGCCCGTTTACACTCATTGCTAGTCTTTGTTCAAAGCCACTGCATCTACAGTCCTATAACTACGGAATGCCTATGCAAGATACAGATAGATTTCCCACATTTCATTTACCTTGCAAAAAGGAGAGAGGCCAAAGCCTTTAGTACCTAATAATTTTAAAAACACGTTCAGATTCTTAGTTCAAAGCATTTTCATCTAAAGACAAGCATAGTTTCATAATTTGTGTCTCAGGCTATCAGTACAAGGGCACAGATAATGGGATAAATTATGTGGTTTAAAATAGAACATACTACGAGCAAAAGACACTTGATAATTGAACAAGTCCCACCAAAAAATCTGTGGATTTATCTGCCTAACTCTTATTTCTTTCCATTTGTAGTTGGACATTACTCAAAGTAGTTAGTAATGCAAGATAACAACACATGAGAATCAGATAATGATACTACAAACAAAATTATTATACCAACATTTAACATCATGAAAATTAATAACCCTGGAATTCTGAGGATTTTGCTAAAAACCCTCTAAACCAATTATTTATTAACAGTTAGGGTGCAGTCCCTACCAGCGTAGAATGCTACTTGCAGAGAACACTTGATAAGCACACTAGGAATATTAAAAGTGCCATTTGAACATATCTTTGTGTAATTCAGACAAACCACTTCACCGCTTACAGTGCTGTATCTGATTGAGTTGTTCCTACTTCAGGGAACAACTTTTTATCATTTCAAAACAAATTGTTCAGACATAATGGTCTCTGACAAAAGAGCTGTTCTATAAGTTACTGCTTAAGCATCTCTTAAGTATTTGTATATACCTTTTTTTTTTTTGAGAAGCACAAATACACAGAGTACATGTGTAAATCTCCACCTTTCCTTATGTAATACGAATTTTGCATGCTTGCTTTCTGCAAATGAAATTTCCTAGTTTCAAATGCATTGCCTTTGAGTGTATCAAGTAACGTGACAAAATAATGAAAGGTTTCTGCTGTTACAATGAAGGTCAAAATACAGTGGACCATTTCTTTTGTCTCACTTCTCAGGATGATCAGAGCATTGAGGCGATAAGAGGGAAGCTAGTGCTTTTATGTGATGCAGAATCATCAAGCTGTATGTCCAGTCATTGCCTGGTGCTGCACTGCAGCTTCTGAAACAAATCCTTGCCTGTCCCCAATGACATTAGGAGAGCTCAGGGCCTGCTTCTATTTTAAAAGGACAGAAGCATTTTCCCTTTAAGGTTGAAAATATTCTCGATAGCGGTATCCGCTGTTATTGTTTTGAAAGAGTCATCATAATTTATAATGGTATTAATTTATTAAACACATACATGTGGAAGTTAAATAAAGTGATAGGAAAAAAGTGTAAATAGTATGCATGGAGCCCACTGTGAATGCAGATGGAATTTCTACGGTTCACCTGACGCTTGTCTGATTTAATGAAGACAGTAAATTGCACAGCACAGTAACTGCATTCCACGCTGCATACACCACCGTGCAGCCGTAGCTACTGGGGACAGATATTCCCTTTCTTCCAGCTTTATAATATTCTCTGTGATTTAATCACCACATGGGATATTGGAGAATAGTCTTTAGGATATGGGAGAAAGTCTGTAATGTAAGCATACTAGCTAGCTAAACAGATAAGAGGAAAATTACCAGGAAAAATTCTTATTTTCCTCACCCCTACCCTCCCCAAACATCGAAGTTGAAGAATAGATGAATTCTTTGTCTGGTTGCCATGAAAACTAAGAGATGTAGCCTTACCTCAGAGGAAATGATGTTATGCTCACACAATGAACAAAAAATGAGAGCTGCATGGTCCTACCTCAGCAACACAAAGCTGAGTCAAAAGAGAGTCTTTCGAAAACCCAGACACGTGTGGATTCTAATCAGCTCTGTTTATAACGTATGATCATAGTTAATTGTTCATTAATTCCACCATGTCATTTGTTCAGAGATTATACCCTCCACATAATGAATGTTTTGGGGTACTCTCCAGCAGAGGAAATTAAAATAGATAATAGCTGTGATTTTAAATAGTCTTAGCAATCTTAGGTTTTAATCCATTGACCTAAACCAGTTTTTAAAAGATTTCAAAACATCAAAAAATTGTCTATTCTCTTGAAAAAGGAAACGCACATGTGTAAATCAACATGCCTACAGAATTGACGTGTTTCTCTCTAGCACCGGGCCTCACCCTGATAGCCACCTCTGTACAAAGCCTTCCCCTGCAGGGGATGGGAAGGTGGAGGGCCTCAAACCTCCAGGTGCGTAATTCACTCCCAGTTCAAGCAAGCAGCCCAAATTTTAGTTAGTTACAATTAGTATTAATACCATTGCGAACGTTGAATGGAACAGCCACTAAAAAAGCACACAGCATGAAATGCCTGTATTAATGATAATGGGAGTATTCATGTTTCACTCCTGGATTTAGGAAAACACTTCAGTAAATTAACTTACTCCAGTTTACAAAATGAGACGTACTTGCGCAATGTCACAAAGAACACGCTCACCTGAATAACCCCGATACTTAACTATTTTACTGCTTATTTGAGCCTCCAGAATCACGGATGTGTCAAGAATGACAGTACATGCTTAACTGCCGTCACCATGGGCTTGTATTTCATTTCACTTGCAGTCTTAGGGTAAGCTGATCCTTAATAGTTTATTCACAAGACTGAATTTGCCATAGGGTCATGATGTATTTGGAAGGCTGTCACAAAGAGAGCAGTGTAAGTGATTGAAATGGCTCTCTTTGCTCACAGCATTAAAAAAATCTGGGAAAAAAACCCACCATGTTACACAGAGATTATTTTAGGAATCCCTTGCTGAATATAAATGACACATTGTAATCAGAATTTTCAGCT
The DNA here is from genome assembly GCF_000708025.1 of Charadrius vociferus. Lineage (NCBI taxonomy): Eukaryota > Metazoa > Chordata > Aves > Charadriiformes > Charadriidae > Charadrius > Charadrius vociferus. The sequence goes on along the minus strand of NW_009649467.1, from coordinate 1,397,763 downwards.
TTCCAAAATACTTGCAAAGGAATTTCAAAACAAAAAACTTTAAAATAAAATCCTTTGGTTCAACATGCCAAAACAAAGCTGAGTGACTTGTTTTTTCCATTTTCAAAATTTAAATCAGCATTTAATGGGTTGTTTGGGGTTTTTTATTATTATTTTTCAGAATGTGTTCATCTTGTTATTGACTTAAGTACTTGGTTGAGCTTAAATCAGATTTGTCACTTTAAGCATATTAAACTATTTTTCAAATTAAGAAACTCTTATCTGAAAAAAATGGCCTGAATTAGTTGCTAGGCTTTGGCCAGTACGTTCCAAATTTACATTTGTTTGTGGCATACAACTAACAGCCAACAGGAGAATTTGTATACTTACATTTTACATATTGGATTAATACCTCTGTAACACCAGGCATATTAATGAGTGAATTAGCTGCTTAATAAGCATGATTAAATCAATAATATGCATGTAATTATCAGCTGTAACTTAGCACTAGGTAGCCTTCCTTGCCTTATTTAATGGATTTACTATTGTTCCCTTCTTCAAGGTTTTCTCACTATCAGTGGTTGACCCTTGTTTACTGATGTACAAATAGTGGTAACACGTTTTTTGGTTTGTTTTTTTTTTTAAAAAAAAAAGCACCTATGAAGAAAATAATGTCTTTGAAATGCCAAATTTTGGAGTTGATCAGAATTCCCACTATTTCAATCCACTATTTAAGGTAAATGATGTCATCTCCAGCTCACAGGTGCTCACACCCAACCTGGTTTGCACAGAGCTGGAATAACATAGCATTTCAGGATGGACCTTTTTTCTAAAATCTCTCTCTTCTGATGGGCTAAGCACCATTCAACACATCACTTAAGACTGGACTCAGCTTTAAGCACACAGTGCTCCCTCTGTACTCAACTGAATTACAAATAGGCTTAAACTTAAGTGCACTCTTAAGTACTTTTATGGATAAGTGCCATAATATTTAGCATTTTTGACTAAACAGACCCAAGAGAAGGGAAGCAAAAATACGGTGCAGTTTGCTTAGTCATTTGGAAGCTCTGAGAAACAACAGTGCACCTTTTTATTGTCTGTTTTCTGTCTGAGAGCACAAGTGAAAATTAAATAAAGATTTCAAAACCAGAAGCTGCCCAAAGTTTTTCTTTCCTGTCAACTCAACACATAAAGCTGATCAGCCTATCGAGTTGCAAAATATTTTGCTTTCTGAAAACTGAAATCCGTGGCCAGCACATAGCATCATTTTTCCCTATGCATTTAAATTGCAACAGCTAATACAGAGTTTGCGGCTAGACGTTTTAAAAATCAAAGCAAAGAGAAGCTTTCCTTCATTTAATGCAAAGAACTTAGTTCTCGGGAGGGAAAGATTTATTTAAGTCCCTCTTTCTGATGAGATAGGTTAGTTCCCCTCATTTTGTAGGCTGCGCTCCAAGTGGTTTGACTTCCTCCTATGTGCTCTCCCATTGCATTTGGCAGCATCATGCAGGAAAGACAACAATGCCATGGCCCATGGATCGAATGTTTTCAAAAGTCAGTCCAAGTACAATGTAACTAGACTTAAAGACATGCAGCGTCTTTTTAAGTGAAATCTTAATGTTTGTAATACATCAGAACAGAAGAAAAATATTCTCTAAAATACCAGCAGTATGTTAACGACTCAAGGCTGAAGGACCAGCTTTTTCCTCCACTGACTTCACTGGACTGCTAGTATGCAGCACCAGGACAATCATCAGTCTCCCACAAAATATAACTGCCCTTTTCTCCTTACAGCAGGAAGTCTGAAATCCAGCATCATCATCACTGATCTGCTACTAAACGTTCTGGTTCTGCGACTTGCAAAAAGTCCATGTTGTCATTCTGAGGCTGGTTAATACACTCCCTCTGAGTTACCTCTGACCTTGTCCTCTTTTGCCACCACTCTTCCCCTCAGCAGCCATTAATGTCTCTTTATCAAACAGCAGGATGAATTCAAAACAAGGTTGCTACATATAAAACCTAAATGTACTGCTAGTGAGTCCTGCCTTAAGCTACGTAGCTCTAATCTGTAACTGCCAAATATAAGAACTGTAGACAATCGCATTTACTGAACCACAGTAACCGGCTACCCGTGAAATAAAACTGATTCCAGGCAACCCTCATGTTAATAACACTTCATATATTCAATTTATGTTTGCATGAACAAAACTATCTGAGAGGCAATGGACTGAATATTCATCTGAACAATAAATGCATAAAATAACTGATATTAACAAAATCAAGTGCTGCTAGTTAACACACATATTTCTAAAAAAAATAATAAAAACTGCCATTTTGAATAATACAGACAAAACTGAACACATGGGAAGACCCAATGTATTGCAAAGTTTCAGTCAGAAGCCTCCAAAAGCTCTGGCGGGGCTTTCAAAAGCCGGCTAGCTTTGCAAGATCTCCCCACGCTCCCTCCCACTTTTTTTTTCCTCTTTGTGTATTTCCTCAGTCTTTCCCTAACATATTGTTTAGTTTGAATATTAACATTATCTGTGACTTTATTTTTCTTTTGAGATATTACCTTTGGTCCTTTTTCAGGCAACTCTTTCAGACAACTATTTTCTAGGAAACAGGCAGGCACAGCGAGCATGTCTTGTGAAAACTAGGACAGAGATTCTGACTTGTCAAGAAAATGTGAGAAAATTTTACTGTAAATGAATAAGAAACACACAGAAAGACATTAAGCTGAATTTTGTTTTCACCCCTAAACTTTAGGAATTAAAAAAAAAATTAGTTAGCAGATTGCTATTTTGTAGGCGTAAATGAATTGCTCTAATTTGTACCAGAAATATTTTAAAACTGACAAGCCCTGATTAATTTGTGGTTACCTCTCTGCATGCGGACCTTAGCAAAGCACTAGGCTACATAGCCACAGTATAAATTCATGCAACCAGGTAAATAGATAAGAGATCTTATCTTTTTAAGGACTTAATCAGATGCCATCTCTTGAATGTCCTCCAACCAATTAAATTTCTCACCCTGCTTTATAAATCTAGAGGGTTTTTATCTTTTTGCCTCCTTCGATGCCTGAATTTCTTCCCCTAACAAGCCAGCATCTCTGTCTGGGGAGGAGAAGCTCACAAGGACAACTGCAGTCCCATGGCAGCAATGCAATCAGAGAGCAGCAGCCCTGCAGGCAGCACTGTTTGCTCGCTTGCAGTATGGCTGATACTCTCAGGGAAGAAAGCCATCCCCTTAGCCATCTTATCAGCCATACATCACCTTTACTGCTCATAAAGCCCGTCTGCACTGTCCTGAAAGGAACCGCAAACGTCCCTGAACTCAGCAGGGTTTGGAGCCCAGTCCCCAGCAGAGACTGAATTTTTGCTGGCTCTCTCCTATTCTGCTTCTTCCTCTCCCAGGTTTTATCTACTGACTCAGCCTGGGCAAAATATTGCAGGTTAATAAGGAGCTCTTCAGGACCAGGGGTTCATCTCCCAGCAGCTAATTACAGCCCAAATACAACCAAACTTCTGGGTCAGCTGCCCCAATCACTCCTGTATCTCCCCTTTAATCGCTGTCCCCATTTCAACAGCAAGGCCCTTTTTGATGCTCTCGTTCCTTTTTTCTCATCTTCCTTTAAATTGGCTTGTTTTAAAAGTGCACCAGCTTTGTTTGCTCATTTGCATTTGGTAGTAAACAAGGAGAAAGGGGCAGCTTTGCTGTTGGGAACAAAGGGCTACAATTTTGAACAGCTTCCCTGCGGATCTTGTTTGGTCACAGCATCTCTTGGCTTTCCAACCCAAGGCAGATTGTGCATGTGGCCTTTCAAGCTGAATTTATTGCATATGTTCAGTGGTTCTTCTAATTGGACCTATGACTTGACCACAATTCAGTGAGTTTAGCTTCAAGGATAACAGGCACGTAGGTCAACAAGAAGATAGATACAACGTTATAAAATACACTACATTTAGCCATTTTAGATTAAACTCATGCACTTCTAAAACCAGGATTTGGGCAATTTTCCTGTATACCGGGTGGGCTAAACAGAAACAACTCAAAGAGCTTTACAAATTCCTTGTCAACACCACACATTTCTATCTACAACTTAACTAGTATGATCAGTCGTTCTAAAACAGCCTTTAGCCAATAGCTTAGTATACTGTATAAAAGAAAATTAATCTAAATAACAGTAAATCGGATATTTATACTAAATACCAAGGGCCATAATTAGAATTGTTACCATGCATGCTTCCTCTCCGCCAAAAGCTTTTTAAAAACCGTATACTTCTTTAAAAACCACATTTCTCCTCCAGAATTATGGCAAGACACCAGCAAAAATGTTCCTGAGAGCTGTGGGCACAGCCAATAGGTCACACACCAGGGCAGCACTGAGCAGCTCTGAGGTCGTTAAAAAAAAAACACTATAAACCCTGCATAGGCCCTATTTTGTAACAATTGTCCTTATGCAAGGCATGCAAAATATATTCTGTATCAAAACCAGAAAAATAGTCAGTGCTTGCCATTTGAAAAGAGGTCCTTAAAATGCACAAGAAAAACACAGCGCTATTTTACAGAGAGGAAAACCAGAGATTAAATAAACTGCTTAAGATCAAACTGGAAGAGTCCATAACTGTTAAAAAGCGTTGGCTTTTGTTGCTTGGATGACTTGGAAGTTTGCATACTTTTATCTTTTACGTGGGTAGTGTGTGCTGAGTGTGCAAAACATTTATTAAGCCTTCTTTAAGCATAACCAGACATTCTGATATTACAAAAAAAGGTAGACAGGAAAATATCAGATAGGAACATCAAACAACATACACTTTCCCATAACTGTTAAAAAGCGTTGGCTGTTCCTCAGGCTGCCCTACTTAGAAACTTTGATTGTGCACCCACTGTCATGAGAGATGTTTTCCTCTCAACATCTTTTTAATCTTTTCAGACTGGTAGAAAAACAGCAGTCTTTAGTTATCAGAATTTTGATGCTTAACAGCTTCAAAGTGCTGGTGGTTTCAAATTAAATCAAGTGGTAGGAAAAACTAGGACTGCAGGTATCCAGTGCATTTACTGATTCTCCTTGAAGATGTTTTCTTGGCTTAGATGGTACAAATGTAAAAAAGGAAGCCTTTCCCACCCACTTCTCAGCAATATTTCACTATGGGAAGTTTTAACTTTTCAGAGCCTTGTGTAAGAAAAAGGAAACTGTCCACAGCCAGCCACCCCTCCAGAACATACTATCTGCTACTGCCTGGTCAAAAAATGCCTGTTTTGAGAGAGGCATCTGCAGCACTACGAAAAAGTTGCATTTACTCACACATAGACTGAGGGTCTTTTTTAACTTGCTGCACTGTGAGGTGCTTGGTACATATCTTTCTCCTCTTGGGGGATCTTTCCCCTCAGGCACGGAGAGCACTCCAGGCTTATTTGCCTGTGCTTCAAGGTCTTGTCAGCAGTCTATTTCTGAATAATATCTGCATTAATTTTCCTACAGTTTGGGCATGAAAACATTACACTCAGCACCAGAGATGATTGCTAGATTCATACAAATCCCAAGGGGGCAGGAGAGCAGGTTACAGACTCAGATCACCCAGACACTGATATTTCCTCACGGGCCAATGGTAAATTCAGCTGATGAGATGGTTGCAAAAGCTAAACATTAAGCTAGTGATTAATGAATGGGAAATGATTGCAGTTTCGGAGATACCATGGTAGGGTCCAGAAGGAGTGGTGATGCAGTTATAGGAGAAAGAAAAAAGCTGTGTGGGAGAAAATAAAATTATTCAACCTATGAAGGAATCTCATTTAAAGCTATGAATGCCTATATTTTTAAGATACTCTGATTACAACCCTGGAAAAATGACTTAAAAGTTATACACCGCTAGCTACAGTCAGTGACTCAGTTCCACCTTTGCCTTCTGTTAGGAAAATGCCCTGTAAACTCATGTTGGGAAATGGAGGGAATATCTATCCAGTGGATATTGCACAGCTCTGCTTTTCTACAGGTTCCCAGAGAACACTGGAGACCATCTCCAGATTGGTAAGCTTGGGAACAACATATGGGACACATCACTGGGAAGGACAACTGCCCAGCTAGCTGTGACAATCGTGCTTAACTGTAGAAACTCAACGACAGTGTTATTCTGTGTCCTGACATTTACAAGAAAATGAACCCATGTGCTTAGCAGAAAGTGAATTCCACAACTGTATCTTCTACCAAAACCGAATAGGGCAGGTAAAATCATGGCTTCTTAGAGGGTACAGACAGGATAGCATCACTGTGGTTTCTCATTTTAATGCTGCCTTTAAGGAAAGCACCTTAGAATATAGAAATCAGTGTGCTCTAACTGAAAGGTAGACTTCAACAACTGCACTGACTTGTGAATTATTCTGAGCTTTGTGAATTCAGAACGTGATGCAGAAATTCCTGGTGAAGCTGTCATTTGAAGAATTTCAAAAGAAAAGTGGCAGAAGTTTTAAAAAGACCACTTAACTTTTTGATATGTTCTATCTAATGAGTTCCTCTTTCAAATGTCTTTTCATTAAAAAAAGATTTATAATTCCTTTATGAATCAATGACAGAAATGAAACAGAATCATACTGTAAATTACATAAGTGAAGAAACAAATTATTTATAAATACCCACACAGTGCACATTTCTGAAAACATCATTAACAACTTTGTGGACAGCTTCTCCCTAAGGATCCAGCCCAGCCAACAGCACTGGCAATGGGCTGAACCTGACTTTCCAGGAGCGACTGCACAGGAGCAAAGGGAACCTGCTTCCTCTGAAACCAAACCCCCTGCAGCACCAGGCAACCTCTCCCAGTCGAAGTGCTCCCTAATACAGATGGAGACTCACCGTGGGAAGCACAGAGACTTTGGAGATGCCTGACTCAAGGGCTATAGATGGACTGGTGCAAAGCACATAGATGGGGAAGTCACAACTAAATGCCTGACTGCCACCTGCCCTCCTGCTTTTGCCCTGCACACGCACAAACTCACTCACATAGTACATTCATTCCATATCTGTTTTGCTGTGTATAAATCCTTTACTTGTAGTGGGTATGAGTTTTTGTACTCAGCCCAAACTCTTCTGCAATCAGAGCACAAAGATGCCATGCAAGCAGCTCTTTACAAGAGCACCATCCCCAGCTCAGCAGATCACGTCATCATTCGTGGAGAAGAGTATTTGTGTTACACCCCATGGCTACTCCTCAGTCCTAGTGAACTATGAGAGTACTTGAATCCAGATTGGTTACTAGTTGCTTGTAGTCTATCAGAGTTCAAGGATTTGCATAATCATGGTACTATCTTTTAAAATACGTTTCTGCAAAAACAGCCACTTCAGCAGCTCCAGGAAATCTTTTCACAGTGCAACTACCTGTCTTCTCTTCTGACTTTCCTCTCAACTCTCTTACTCCAGCAGAGCCTGGATACTTAATAACATCTTATTTCAAATGCAGAGGCCAACAAGGTTAAGGATAGGGCTATAGCTCACAGCTGAGCTGACAAGATTTCACAAAAAAAGAACGCACTTTTCTGCTTTCAAAAATACCATCCATATTCTACAGAAATAGAAACAATTGACATATTATACCCTCATTCCATCTATGCATGTGTACTTAAAGGGGTATTACAAGTGTGGAACACATGAATGTAATTCAAGCTCATTTAGTGACCAGTGATTTTTCCCTCAATATGCACCAAAACTGAGAGCTGTTCAGAAATCCGTTCAGAATCTACATATAAGCCATCGTGGACTTCTTTGCAGAAAGCAGGCAGTGATTTCCACCAACATTGGATCAGGTATCAAAGTGACACACGCGTCCCTTCCTTCACAAGGGAACCAAGTGACAAGATCTCAGTTTTTTTGGTATTGTACAAATGACTAATTCCATAGGTGAAGCACCAGGCACACCTGGGAGCCTGCCTGGCTCCCGGTAGAGATGGGGCCACCAGAGACACCAAGTTTAATGCTGTGGATGGAGATTTTTATTGAGGTAGCCTCCTCCAGCCACTATGATATATGTCATGTCACACCCATGAAAAAAATGCAGACAGTGCATCTGTATAACTTGCCATGATGGGGCAGTGGATGCCCATTAAGGTACCGACCTTAATTTCCTCCTTGTGCTTATGAGCAATTGGTATGTTAACAGAGGCCTCGGGTACTGCCACTTTTATAAATAAGTAACAACTTCTATAAAGTCCCATTAATTCCAGTTGGATAAATATGGAGTAAGATATATTCTGTATAAAATAGGATTTCAGAATTTGCACAATGAACTAACCTACAATACCCATACTAATGCTTTTCAATGAAAAATTAGGAAGATACTGAAATGAAAAACACAAGCTTTAAAGTTGATAACTGTGATGGCACAACATATAATACATTAGACACTTCAGCTGCCCAATAAACTAAAATCCAAAACCGTGAATAAGACATAGCTGAACAACCAACAAGTTAGGTAAAATATATCATTCAGGTCATTAAACCATAAAAAGTTTCCTAAAATACTGCTCAGATGAAGGTGACTACACAGTACAATATGTCCTGTATTTTTCTGCAGCTACAAAGGCAAAATAAAGGTTTAGCTCTGGTACATAATACAAAGGCATTAAACGGCTTACATACATCTCAGAGCACTAACAACCTCATGCGGGAAAAATTCACGTTACTGAACAGTCATGACTTTCTAAATAATGAAGAACTTCAGCTTATTGGCAAAATTATGATTTTTTTAAAAAAAATAAATTCATCCCAGAGTAAATTTTCAATTAGCAAAACAATCTTATTTCAATCCAGTTCCACATTAGTCTTACTTGAATAAATACTAAAGAAACATTATGTTGGATTTCCCTTTCAAGTCACCATACAGTGATATCAACTTTTGTAAAAAAAAAAAAAAAACAAAAAAAAAAACAAAAAAAACCACAAACAAAAAACCAAACACAAACAAAAAAAACCACCAAACCAAAAAAACAGAAGCTGACCTCTTCCATGGAATACACTAACCAGCCGCCTTGCAAAGCACTGGCACAGAGCTCCACACAAGTACAGCGCTTAGGCAACAGACATACGAAAACGATTTTTTAAAAAGTGTTATACGATCCCAAACCAGAGATGCCAGGGCCTGATCTGCAGAATGCCCAAAGCTCTCAGCTGAAGCTGCAGGGCTCAAGGATATTCGATACCTTTGAAAATGAGGACATTGCTTTAAATTGTCTCACATGCACTGAATTATCCTCCGAAGGCACCTATCTTTTTCCATTTAATATATAGTGCTATAGCCTAAGTTAGATAACTGAAGTCGGGAACAATGTGAAGCAACTGTAAAGTCTCAGTTGAGCTCATTACCTGAACGGGCACCCACACATCCCAGTCTAACAGGGAGGTATTATTTCATAGAGTTGCTAAAAGGCCTAAGAGGTTTCCAACTCGACAGGCACACTGGGCCAGATGAAACGCTTAAGGCCTGGTTCTCTGCGCCTTTACAATGCAGTCCTGTGTTAGCCCTACTGCCCCAGTCAGAAAATTCCCATTACCACATTACCAGTGGCCTAAACAGCTGCACGAGGCACTTCAGCAAATCTAGTCCTTTATTACCCACACTTCCATTCAAATCAACATGGGAATACATCAAGCTTTGTATGGGAATTAAGTAATGTATTTTTTAAAAAATACAACTCACAACTCGGACTTTTTTCTTCTCTATTTCTGTTCTCTACCCACATCACACACAGCAAAAGCTTAGTTCTTAGCCCCTGTTCCAGTCAAACTAGGTCTGATTGAGTCTAACACTCAATTTTAGCAGGTGTTTAGTCAGTTCCACTAGTCAACAAATATTTAGGTTCTCAGTAACAAATATTTAGTGATTGGCCAAGGGGAATTGTATCAAAGTAGGTGCAACTTGTCCTAAACCCAACAATTCAGGCAAGTTAAGAGGTTGAAATTAGCAGTGCTTTTGACTTTTTTGACAGAACTGAATATTCATAATCACGCAAAGAGGTTTTTTGGTGTTTGTTTGGTTTTATTCCCCAAAGATTATGTTTGGTGAACAGTGATTTAACTTTCTTTTGCTTCAAAAGCATCCGTTTTCCCTAAAAGAGACATTTGCCCCTCAGCTGTCCCCCCCCAAAAAACCCCAAATAAAACCCAGCCTGGGTGGAAAAAACAGATGGATAAGATACTCCGTTAATACCAACCAGGTAGTTGAAACAGTATTGATTTACACTCACTGAGAGTCCAGCTCTAAATCTAGTCACTGAACAATCTTCCTATAATGGCGAGGTTGCTCACTGTTAGTCCTCCCTGTTCCCCATCTCCTGCCATCACAAGCTGGTAACATTAAGCATAACGTGGTTTATAACCCAAACTGGCATTTGCATTACAAATAATGGCCATCCATTACAACGGGACAATCCTGAGGTGTTGAGAAGGTGAAGAGGAAAAGGTGAATGTTCTAAAGCTGCCAAAATAAAAATGTAAATGTATAACAGTGCAAATTTTTTTCTGGGTTTATAAAGAACAAAGTAACACTGAGCAGTGCCCACTTCAAATGACGCTGTAGTGCTACCCACACAATACAGTGCAATCTTTTAATTCCTTTGGGGGTCATCTTCAAAGAAGGAATTGTTTTTCCAGCTGAATAGAAACTCTCTTTCACCACCAAACCCCATGCTGGTAAGAATTCAACACTGCTAGTAGATACCCCATCCACAAGTGCCTCATAACATCTATCAAAAAAAATCTGTCAATTATTTAATTAGATTTGCCTCTAACAGAGCATCATGTCCAAAATCAACGATATGATCGAAATTTTCCTAGTACCTAGGAAAGATTTGCCGAGTTCAACAATTTTTTCCTTCTGGTCCTAATCCACATCATCTTTTGATTTGCTGTATATCATGTTCTCAAATGTTAGAGCAACATCTGCCTGGTTTGTGCCTTAACACAAATGAGTTACGGAACAATCATTTGTGCCTAACCTGTCTTGATTCTACTACTGTCAAGTTCAAATGTTCAGAAAACATGAAATAGACCTTGCTAATCCTGACATTTGTTTAGAAATCATGATTTAAAAGAAAAAAAAAGTAGATGGGGATTTGTACTTCTTATCTGAGTTAAAAGCCCTGAAACTCACATTTCAAGCTTTACCTGATAACTTCTAGGCTTGGTTGCATGTGAAAACTGCAATTCCAACCTGAATTGCTTTTTAAGCCACAGGGCAGTTCATCACATGCGCCTGTCAGAGACAGAATTCTCTATTTTCCTTAAACCTGTTTAATTATGACTGTGAACTAAACCAAAGAAGCCACTTGCACTGAAGCTAGTCTGCACACAACCCTTTGCTCAGCTTAATTGTGTGGGTGCAGATGGTGAATTTGAGGTTGAAAACCTCATGAGATTTGTACTGAAAACCTTGACAGCCCCGAGAGAGCTGAGTGGAAAGGAAACAGTGGGAGTCTCACAGCTAGGATATGATGATGCTCTCCTGGGGTCCTGCTGCCCCTGGGAGGTGCTTCCAGCTCTGCTAACTTGGGCAGTCCAAGCCATCTCCCACAAGCCCTTGCAGCTGGCAGCACAGCCTAGCCCAGGAGAGGCACAAGCTCCTTGAACCCCCATGAACAGCCGCACAGCTACAGGTTGATCATTCCTGACACAGCATTCCAATTTAGGAAGTTAGAAAATCACAGGACGAGTATTTGCAGCATACCTGAAAGTTTTTAGGTAAAGCCTTCAAACACTGGAGCCTTACGATGAACTTATCAGGATTTGTGACATTGGTGTCCATTACCGTCCCCGCTGCCCGCAAGTTTGCGGCAGCAGAGGATGTGACAGCAGCAGCCTTTAACATCTCAGAGATGGTAGCAGCCAGGGTTTGCATTACGATCAAGCTATTGTGTGTTCCCAAAGAACATGCTAGCTCCTGAGCACTACACGCAAATAGAAACCACTTCAGTCCTATTGAATATTGTATAAAACATAAATCATTGAGTATGTGCCAAGACCTGTCCTTCTCTTCTACTATGTACTAAACAGAGAACACAAAAAGAATTCAGAGATTTCACCTTTATTTTAGGAACGGCACTGACTAAGCAACTAATTTATTTCCAGACATTGTCATAGGATAAACAATTTCTAGTTTTCACAAACCGTGACAGAGCCACACTATAAGGAATCAAGCGAGCCATCCTATCAATCACTTATTATTAAAGGTGGTTTGGCTTGCTCTGTGATACCATTCGAGGCTCAGGTCTGCCCTTGGGTGTACTCAAACTATTTAGAGTGTAGGACACTGCACAAGCATTCAGAAGCAGAACTGCTTGAAGCTGTAATATCAACTTGCATAGAATAAATGGGAAACCTGTATAATGCAGATCCTTCGCTGTACTCAATTCGCTTCCTGGCCCCATCCCTTTCTCTTACATGAGTGAAACTACTTTCAGCTCTGAACCTTCAGAAATGTCTTGAATTCAGGCAAAGAGAAAGAGTACAGTGGGCCCACAGGGCACAGAATCTCTACAGAGCTAAGTGCAGCAATTTGAAAATATCTCATGTTGAAATTAAACGGCATTGGATATAACGCAGGGTTTTGTTTTGTGTATATTTTTAAAAAGGTCATTTTTCTCATTCAAGTATTGAAGCAAGCCTTAACAGAAACATTATTACACTGTAAATTGCTTAACCAGTCAAAAGCAGTGAAATATTACCCTCAGACTGCAATCGTCAAACTAAATAGGAACATAAATCAGCATGACTGTTGCTGGTATCATCAAGTCTAGGACACTGGGTGCTCCCACCAGCCTTACTTTCTAACTATTGGCTGCCTATGTCTCCTTACCGTATAAATTATCCAGAAATGTTAGCACTCTCTGCTGTTGCAATGTGATTGGAAGACCCTAAAGGATATTTCTGTATACTGCTTAAGCAAAGGGTTAGCTTTGTGCAGTATCATGTGATCAACAAAAAAAACCCCAAGTACTGCTTGCTTGTAGGTGGTGCAGAGGAACAAGAAGTGACTCACAACTCATAGTGGAAAAATTGGGGGGAAAATGTTTTAAATAGTCAGGAAAGTACAAAATGGCAAACCACAATTATTGGACTTCCTACGCCCCACGTACTGGGTGGCAAAACCACGTCTTTGTTACGAGAAGACTGATGCCCAGATGTATAAATTTTAAGTGAAGCAATTGCTGCTTTTTGCTCCATTCTCCTAGTAGATAGAGCCTCTACATGCCCTGAATCTGCACAGGCCTAAGGAAACCCAGAAAGAAACTGGAATAAGCTACCGAATTCCAGTGTGACACAAAAGGGGTGGGGGGGAGGAACCCAACAAAAGCCTTTTGTGGAGCAAAAGCTATCTATTTTATCTCACTATTAAGATGCAGAAATAAAACACTGAAAAAAAAAATCCACAAATTTGAGACTAATAGGCTGATATTTATCCATGTGCCACTCCGGTTGCTAAGAGATTGCCTTTCTACAGCACCGTGCTGTGTAAACAATAAAACATTTTTGTCCACAAAGCAATTGTCTCACCTCACTGAATCAAGAGCCCCTTGCTGCTACATCCTTTCTATATTGTTCTAATGACAAACTGTGAGAAAGCACCCTCACACAAAGACAGTATATGGATACGGTTGAGCATGCTATTGTTAAACTTGAGCACATTAAGTACAACGTGGGCTTCCTGCATCACGAGTAGAGTTAGCTGAGAGACTATACATTTTAGCTCACAAGCCATAGGTAAATATGGGTTGACAGGCCAGCTCCTAAAATTGTTAATTGCTGTGGTCATTTTCACCCGGGGGGGGGGAGCAGGGAACATCAACCCTGATAGCTACACTACCAACCCGCACATAACTTAAACAGCAGACAAGAAAAATACTTCTAATTCAGGCCGGTTTCAAAAAGCAGTGCCTCAAAATCATCCCCAAAGACAGAATCTTATTTTCACCCTTTCCTTTATATTGGAAGATGATTCAGAAGATCGTTGTGTATGCATTCAGACAGAAAAAAATACCTACAGCTAACATGCTGCAGTATATTCGCTGCAGCCATCTAAGCAGTCTCCTAATGTGCTCACTAGAACAGAAGGCAGTGGGTTTCTTAGTGCTTTTCATTATGTATAGTACTGCCATGGCAGAGGAAAAAAGGGAAAAGGGCAGAGAAATGCTGACTCTCACCCAGCCAAAAGATGCACATATGTTAGAGGAAATCTACATGTCATTTAAGAACCACATGCACCACTTCTCTGAGTGTATGAAGATTATCCAATCCCCCCTTAGGGGGATTTCACAAAGGCACGCAGAAATACTACATACCCAGGTTTCTGTTATGACAACCGGCTTCTAGGTACGTTCTTGGAAAATTATAACAAAATACAGCCAAAGACAAGAAATCATGGCAGGGCCTTATTTCTATGGAGCAGAGTACAAGGTGTCATTTTTAAGGACATATCCACAGGGCTGCCAAAGCGGCTGGCCTCTTTATCTGTCGTTATGCCACAAACCATAACTATTTTGCTTTATATCTTCGAGAGAAAGAGTAAGACTGGAATCACACAGAGGCTCCTGAACTGAACAATGAGCAATGCAGTGCCTACTGAATTTCTCGGATCCTAGTGTGCTGGAGGGTTTTCTGCAGCTAAGACAAATCTACAGCAGAGAAAAACCAGGTTCTTCGATCTCAGTCACATATTTCCCTAACAAAAGAAAGTTGCTAATAACAGATTGTTACAGCTTAATTCTGTAAAACAGCTCACCCTCAGGAAACAAACACCTTATTTCTGTAACGTTATCCCAAAAATGGATGTTTCAGAAGCCAAACATGTGACAGTCCCAACACAAAGAAAAAAAAATCTGCCTCCACACACATCCCCTTAAGTACATGTATATAAGGCTAAACTATTATGCTGTTAAAGCTATGAGAAAGCACAGCATTTGACCTCTCATCATGGTTACAAACTATTTTCAACTCACAGGCAGTTTGCATATCACGGTAACACAAGTGATTTTTCTGGGAAATGAATGCACACCTTCTGCATCACCACTGCAATCAACTAATATCCAATTAAACATTCAATTGCTTTGCAAACCCCACAGCCATGGTTATCAATGCTATTTTACAACATTAACAAATGATTCTGACAGCTACCAAGTTACACACAAGAACGAGCTTTGATACTTCAATAGCAAGGTAAGAAAATTAAAACAA
>NW_009649467.1:1305361-1382523 GCF_000708025.1 Charadrius vociferus | reverse complement strand
TATCTTTTCCTGTGTTTTCTTTTTTTCTCAGTTTCCTCTTCAGCATTAATTTCTAAATCCCTGTTCTTCTTTAACTGTGATGCTGCGTGAGCCATAATGCATTAAAAATCCTTTACAACAACGCTCCCTTGTAAAAGGTGATTTCCTCGGGCACCTTTAGCCAGCCCTTACAGCAAATGTTCCAGTGATTGGAAGGAAATCTGTGACTAGAGCCAGGAACACATACAGGATTCAGAGATCTCACAGAAGCTTGCAATCACTACAAAAATACGTAGTTGCAGATTTCTTCCTATACCTTTCTGCACCTGAACCTTTATAATACAGTGCAGCCATCGTAATGCATTTAACGTAATGAAAAAGACAGCTGGGACAGAGAAAGCTGTATTATGGCTGTATCCCCTGCCACCAGCTGGAAGTGTCTAAGTGACTGCACTGAAGGGGGAATGCTGAAAAGGAGCGCTTTCTATTAAAAAATATTCCAGAACAATAACATGCACTGTATTGTATTTTCTTCACTAATCTAAAAGCATGTTTTTAAAACCTACTAAAAAATGCAGTGTTAATGATGTACATTTCTCAGCTATTTTTGTATGGTAAGCCATTTAACCTATAATGAAATGGAGCAGCTCCTACTTTAGGTTAACTGCTGATGTTGACAAAAAATAAAATAAAAATTTCTTTTTACCATGGAGACCCCGACTGCATTATGTAGAAAACAATGCATGCATTGCTATATCTTAACAGTGTGTCCTTTATACCCATTTTTCAATTCCAATACATTTTGTGAGAGGATTACAGAAAGCCCTGTTGTCTTTTTCCCTTTTTTTTTTTAAACATACTTATTACAACATATCATACAGAAAGAAAGATGCGTTCACACTAGTGTGTGAAACAGGCATTTAATTCATGGGAGATTTCCTGGCACTGTTCTTTTACGTGGTCAGAAAGGGAAATCGGCATTATTTCCATGTAGTTGGAAATGTACTTTTAGGCTTTTTATGTCAAGGCTTACTTCAATCATCTTACTATTTTTGCCACCTGAGTCCTCAATGACTGCAGCTTTTGAATATTCATTATGGGAGGTAAAATAGCAGCAGTATTAAGGCCTGCAGGAGGATCTTTTACTAGGAGGAGCACAGAGCAAGCATCTAGTAAATAAGGAACCATATTTTTTCTACACAAATATGAACAATCAGCAGCTTGCCTTGAGATTGCTGTTTTTAACCTTTCCCAGTATTCCTAGTAGTGTACTTCGCAGTGATGAAGATAAGCATTTTAAGGCAGTCTGATTTCCTTCAGATAAGAACCAAAAGTCTCCACAAGTGAAACCAGTGTATTTTACATGATACTAGCATTTCTTTCCAGAAGAAAAAAAACAGATAGTGCTGTAATTAAAAAAAAAAAAAAGAGTAAATTTAAATTTGAAGTGCAATTAGCCGAATCATATTGAATCTTCAGAGTGTAGCACAAAATCCAGAGAGGTCTCATGAGGTTGTAAGTATTCTTCCCCTGAACTTGCAAGAATTTTTCAGTCCAGGTTGTTGAGGTCCAGTAAGTGACATGCCTCCGTAACATGGGTAAAAGTAAAATACCTTTTAAATCTCCAAAAGAAACTATTTTGAACACACTGTATGTTATCCAAAAGGCTGCACTGTTTGTCTACTGTTCACAGGCTAACAAACCAGGTTTAAAAAGTTGTTTATTTTGGAATGACTTTTAAGAAATGATCGAGGATGGAGATCACAGTTATGTGACCTCAGGGACCTTTCTTCCTGATGCAGTAAAATCACAGGGTTTTGTCTGTATCCAAAACTCCCTGTACCTACATACTACCATGTACCTCTTCCTCCTCCCTCCCCCCCCCCACACACACACACCTGAAAGACTTCTGAAGACTTATATAATGGTGCCTTTGGAAAATTGTGGAAAGAGGAATGTTGCACTTCGGCAATGGCTGGTTTTGAACCAGAAGTAGTAAATTCCCACTTCTCCATGTGCTATAGAAGCTCGAATAAGCATATTTCTATTTTTAAAGACGCAAAGAGTATACCCGAAGGATGCCCAGAGCATGGTTTCAACTGTAAGGCAAGGAGAGTAACTGCAAGCAGTCAAAGGCCACATTCAGGCAGGTATCTGGATTTTGGCCCAGCTCTTCACTGAAGCACAGGGCACCTGTGAGAAGACTCTATTGTACCACAGGAGCCCTACTGGAGAGGGGAACTGGGCAAAGTTGCTGATTTAAGGGGGCTGGAGAAGGTATCTCAAGGAGGCTGGTGGAGGAAATACCAAGTTTCAAAAAAAAAAAAAAAAAAAAAAAAAAAGAAAAAAAAAAAAAAAAAAAGGGGGGGGGGGGGAGGCAAAGAAAAAAGCACTCAAGGCTTCACTTTCTAGCTCACAAACTGCCTGCATGACCTTGGCAGTTCTTTTCTCTGAAGCTCAGTTCTTTCCCTGTAAAATAAAGTTGACATTAGTTCTCCTGGATGACAGAACACAGTTATTAGTAGTGCTTAGAAAATACAGCAGAACCAGAACTGAAAATGGATTCAACAAAATTCAGTAGGAGTTGAATCCCTTTTATTCCCAGCACATTTCCAGCTGGATTTGGAAGACTCATGAGCCTTTGCCTTAGGAAACCAACTTCTTATTTGAGCCACAAATGAAGTGAATGCTGCTGTCATTCACTGCTTGCTAGCTAATCCTGTGATGTTCCATAAACCTTTTAACCATACTAGCCTGTAATTTATGCCTAAACCTCATACAAATAATGCATTATAAAGTGTTATATGCTTAAAATACTTGAAGCATACTTTTAAAAATGTTGGCACAGAGAATAATATGCCCTTGTGCAGGTTGAAAGCCCTAATGCCACCATATGCACAGGCACTACTCTACACAGGTAGAAAGCAGCCCAAGTTATTATGAGAAGAATTCTAACGAATGAGGGTAATAAGTGAGCTCACCCAATCCCTTGAGATATGCATAAGTGCAAGGATTTTATCTGTCAAGCCTGCTTCATCCCAAGTATCTTTTCAGGTAACTAACCAACTGGACCAAACACGTACATGTTTTTATTATGCGTATTACAATCCTTGCTTGAACTGCAGAGTCCAAACTCCTCCTGAATTAGATTTCAGGAGGCAAAAATGCCTTTTCAAGCTAGGATTGTGAGAAATTATGTCTTAGCTAATAAAGCAACCATCAAAAAATATCCTTTGTAGTTGGAGCAATGCGAGGGAGATTTTGTGTAGTTTGCAGTTTTGTTTTTGTAACCTCAAACAGATAAGAGGTTACAAAAAAGGTGTGAGTAAAAGATTCAGACCCCTGTGGAAAAAAGACTGTATACGCACAACTTCTGCTTTTGGGGAAATAGTGAACTGGCATCATTCACTGGAAGGTGATAGGGCACTGCCAGACAAATGTTGGACAAAGTTTGAAGGTTTTCATGCCAGATATGTCATTACTCACTTCAGGGGAATTAGGTACTGGAAAACTTCATTAAGTGCTTCTTTTCAGACTTCAGTAAAATAATTAAGCTATTTGATTTCACCCTTAATTACAAAGTTAATGAAATGCCAATGAGTGTTTCAGCACAATCCATAGGGTCCTGATAAAGTTACAGAGAATGATAAACTGTATCTCACTTGAACAATGGGAAATTTACACTTTCTGTAAGCACAAGGATAACGTCTACTTAGCTTCATCTTCTCACAAAGCTGTAATTATGGCAGGGAAGTGATTTTATCAACTTGAAAGTGAAGTGTGTCATTTAGTTTAACCTGCTAGTGCCACTGTTAAAATAAGACTCATGAGACACTGCAAAAGAGCATCAGCACGCAACATTGAAACAGATCTTGAAAAAACACAAGAAGTTATAGGGGGTGAAAAAGTGTTGTGATGTAACTATTGGAGTTAATTTATCAATTAGTAGCTTATGGAGCAAAGACAGTACCGTCACTTTTACATTTATTTTAAATAATTATGCAGCACAAAAAGATCAGACAATCATTAAAATACCAGTTTCCAAGAATATGCAAAAAAATAGATCTATGAAAATCTAAGCTCTTTTAGGGAAAAGAGTACACCATAGAAACACTCAATATTTACACTGTTTAAATCACTATGGATCAAAAAAGGCTTACAATCACACACAGTGCTAGAAGGTCACTATGACAACTCTTACTGGTAAACAAAGTATGTTTACATTTTCCCAAAGATGAAAATAAGCCTTATAGGTAGAACAGAAAGAACAGAGAGCATAGGAAAGGAAAACACATGAAGAAAAACAAACCAAACACTTGTTAAGCTACTCTTATTAAATTCTTAATTTCTAAGTTATCAGATAGAGAACAAATGATAAAAGGCAGAAGGGGAGTTTATCTTCCTGCCGCTATAGCCCTGCTCTGGACTATTTTGTCAAGAAAAGCAGTGGAAGTGAGAAGAGAAAGAGAAGAAAGAAGAACAAGATGTACTAGAAATAAAGGCAATATCAATTTACCAATTCATGAGAATAACACTTTAGGAGAAGACTAAGCAGAAGAAATAAGAGATCTGGTTTATAAAAAATAATGCTGTGTGAAGCTTAGTTAACTCATAAAAGAACCCTTTAGTGGAGTTTCATAAGATTTGTCTGCTCACACATTAGACTAGCAGGCCTTGTGTCTCAAAAAAAAAAAAAAGAAAAAAGAAAAAAAAGAAAAAAACAAACCAACCAAGATTTAAAGTTTATTTAACATCTAGTTTATCTCCCTTTCACACAAGTGATGTCAGGGAAGGATGGACCCATCCTCAAAGAAAATCGAGGTCACTAAGTAGCAAATGAATGGAAAAGAAGAAAAAATAAGGCTTGATTTGCCCTTCTGTTTTGTTGCATTGAGTTTCCCCCACCACCTGAGTCTTCTACCAGAATTCTGCTTTCAATCCCAATAACAATCCCAGAGAAACCGAGGAAACATGACGTTCTGAAAGGGATGCATGAACTACACGGAGAGAAGGGAAATTTCTAAATTGTATTTTATAGACCACTTTTATAGTGCTTATTCCTTAACTGCTTTGAACTTACAGTATAAAATTTGGAATTTTATTGAATCATGTTTTATTTCTTATTTGACTTTTTTAGGGCACAACAGCTTAAAAAAAGCTTTGAAAACGACACAAATTCAGGGATGCGGTGATAACAGCCAGATATTTGAAGCTGAGGGTATTTGTACTGTCCTACCAAGAGGCTTACTACTTCTTAAATGACCCTGCTGCCCTCACTGAAAATTTAAGTAGAAATGGTAAAAATTGTAAACGGCAAAAAAACCCAACACCAATACACCAACAAAAAAAAAAATCAAACTACTCCAAAAAAACCTCAAAACCCCCCAAAAAACCCACACAGAAAACAGTCATGCAATATGCTTTTCACTAAGCACTCTCCAGCCACATCACCTGCCTTCTGAGCTCAAACAAGATCAAAGCAGCAGCCACATTCAAGCTCCCAGAATTGAGTGAAAAATTAATATTCCTCTATGCAGGGATGACACAGTTTGGCTGAAGAGATAAAGTTATACCTCCTGCAGTCCAGCAGACTCCCAATACAGGGATGGCTGACACATCTGTGAATTCAACACTAACTTCCAGTTTGAGACGTGACTTTTAAAGAAAACAACTACTGATTTTGGTTTGCCTTTAAGGCTTACATTCTAAATCGGGACAGTTCAAAAGCTGACTCAAGGCTCACTCAACCCATGGCCTAAGGGGCAGAGAAAATGGGACAATAAATCTTCAACTGTCCCAGGCCACCACGCAGGTATTGTAAATCTGCCTGCATACTACAAACTGGGAGAGAGAAACAACATGCTTATACACCAGCAGAGGAGAAAGTGTGACTATAGAAGACTGCAGAGTACCCAGGACCCGGAGATTATCATCCCTGACTTTCAAAACAGGACAATTTTGTTTGAGGCCTATACAGAGAAAAGCAGCTAAAAGTGACAAATTAGTATTAACTGTTCTGCGAAGATGGTGTAAAGATTTTCATCTCTGACTCATAACAAACTGGAAAAAAAAAAAAGATACTGGTGTATCTTATTTATAGAGGCATACGAATTGGAAGATAGATTTTGAGTGGGTTTGTGGATGGAATTGCTGAGGAGCCCAGGAAATGTATCTGATGCAAGGAACACCGTAAGAGTAAGATATGTAATCCCTAAATTGTTGCTGAGCAAACAAAAAATTTTCATCCTATTCTTCCTCCACCAAGAATATTGTTAAAAACCTATAGTTACTGGGAACCACTGAAATGATGCAAACACGT
Organism: Charadrius vociferus; assembly: GCF_000708025.1. NCBI lineage: Eukaryota > Metazoa > Chordata > Aves > Charadriiformes > Charadriidae > Charadrius > Charadrius vociferus. Next base: position 1,376,225 of record NW_009649467.1, on the reverse strand, counting down.
GCTTTTAGAAAAGGTTTTTCTATGTTTGTCCCTGCAATTCAACCAGGGCTGAAATTCACAAATACAGTATCAGTGTCTTAGGGATGCTGACAAAGATCACTCTATGAAATGGCAGTAAATTGGTTTCAAACATGTTAACAGGTCAAAGTTATATCCGGGACTGACACTAGATCACAATTAGTGACATATTTTTCAACCCTTGTTTGGAGCTACTCAATAATGTTCTAAACCCATAAATTCAGTATATTAACACTCCCCAGATTCCTAGTTTCATAGTTACTCTCTGCCTAGTCCACTGTTCTCCCCTAGTTTTCCTACTGCAAGCCCCAGTAAAACAGTGGGACCAGGATGTCAGTGGGATGCTGCCACATGGCATCAGAGTTTTGGTTTCGGAATTGTTAGATGTCTTTGCAAATTACACCAACACAGGCAGGAAAAGTTACCCTGGCATACAGAACTAAGTGCAAATGTAGGCTTTGTATCAGTTTTGCACTCCCACGTGCATAACTTGAGCACTGTCTGTGATATGATGGGAGGATCTATGCCTTCCTGGTGAGCTTCAAGACGAAATGCAAAAAACCATTCATCAGGATTTTCAAACTTCAGATGCTCAGCTACAAACTTCACCCTGAGCAGACAATTAATCAGTGCTGCATCTGTCAACTTCTGTTCCAACACATGAAAGCTATAGCCAGTTCGCTAATGCATCCAGGGAACATTGACCCATGGAGGAGTTTCCTTCAACATAACAGAAGCAGGTACCAAGGAGGTCCTTGTGTGGCTTTTAGAAGCACCTCTGCCAGGTCATAAAGTCCCCAAACAACAGGGGTTATTCCCTGCTCATCTCAGATGGAAAATGCTCCATCTCAGAATGGTTTAAAAAGAACCCAAAACAGCAACAGGAAATGTCTTCAAGTTACTCAGCATCAAGTCCCCGCCTGCTATCCCTTTTTTGGAGCAGTAGCAGTCCCATAATAATAAAAGCTATGTAAAAAGCCATACTGCTGCAGAACTGCAATACCTGTAAAGGTGTGAATAAGTGAAGCTGCTTAAGCAAATGAAGCTGACAAACAAAAGAGTGGGATAGGGCCAACAGTCATACATAGATGCAACATCTTTGCCTGTAATTAACAGATAATTTTCCAGTGCTCTTTGATTAGTGTAAGCTTTCAGTCAAAAATATATACTGTAGCCTAAAAGAAATTTTGAATAAATGAACCTCCATATAAATCATTACACACTGTGTATCCAAGACTAGTAAGCCCCTTTGCATTAGGAAGATATTGTGATCGTGAAAATATTATTTTACCTTCCCTACCATGACATAGCCGCAAAAGGAAAAAATATGTATAACTTTGGGCAAAGGCAGTGCTTGATGGCCTTATGAAATGGGTTATTTCCTTCCACCACCTTCGACAGTACGGAGTTGCACTAAGTGACCCAGTGCCTGTATATTGTCCTGTTGCAAAGCTCTGCACATCAAGAGCAGCTTATGTGTTGTTTTATCTTGAAATAAAAAATTGCTGAATAAGTGTAACAAAGGACCCCTCTGAAAAGGTCACAAAAAAGGCTTTCTTTCAAGTTAGTTTTGGCATTACCCAGTTGCCCTGAGACTTTCAGCTGTTTAATTTTTTGCTGAATTTCTGTGGTGCAAAAGTGTAGAAAGTACAAGAAAGGAAGAAAAAATGGTTCCTTGTTTTGTATGGTAGGTATTTTTCATTTTTAATTTCTCTGAACTACTTTCATACGCAAAAAATCTACTACTAACATGCAATATTCCTAAGAGACATAATACGGGTACATGTGAGTCAATGAGAGCTGCAGTTTCAGTTCCTTCCCTGTTCAGTGCCACACTTGCATGCTGGAGGTGCAGAGGACATATTTACTAACTCTGCCTTTAATTGCAGACTTCCAATTTTGGCAAAAATAAGTGCAGAGTTTTCAGTAAAGGCCCTAGTTACTTCCAACATACACGCAATTTATTAAGTTTAAAAGGAAACTTTCTTTTAAAATGAAAATACAAAAGCAAAAAAAAAATCCCCAATCCAATCCAGCATAAGAAACTCATTTAATTAGACTCCTTAATTATTCATTATTCCTTTTCCTATGTTCAAATGACCATCTTTGTCTCATTCCCAAAGGATTATCTCCATAATTAAGTCAGGGAATCATTAAAATCTCAAAATGCTGCCCAAGTAAGATTTCAGCATTGCAAATGTTCTGCGTGCTCGATACAGCAGTAACTTGACTTTTATAGGAAAAAAGTGTAAAACCCAGAATTATTACCGATAACAAGAGGAAGAAGGTTATCAAATGCATATTTTTCAAGTGACATTTTTCTCATTTTCCCATAAGTAAATTCATACACCAGTCACAAGTTCATACTTAAAACAATGGCATGTGAAAAATTCTCAGTTTTCTGAAAATATCAACCAATATCAAAGATAATTCAGGGTCGTTGTAGAAACAGATTTAAATTTTAATTTGGGGGGGGAAGAAGTCCAGCTATTAGAATTTCAGTGCTAAAATCCTGCTGGAACAAATGCTTGGAGCAAGAAAGATAACTACCAGAGACTGGTAGCAAGCCAAAAAAAAAAAAAAAAAAAAACCCCTGCCACTACAAAAATTCAGTAATGTTGTTTATGCATAAATTTCACATAAAGGTATTAATGTCCACAGGATGCCAAGTTCTTTCTCGGCCTGGCAAGAGCAAGCTAGCATATGGAAAAAAAAAAAATCCAGTTACCTCTATAATTATAATAATTATCACAGAATAGGTGCATTGATGTGGTGCCTGAAAACCCAGGTAACATTAATGTCCTAGTCAGAACAACATGGTAAGAAGCAATTCCTGCCCTGATCTGTTTGTAAGTTAAATACAGAGCATACAGGGGGTGAGGAGGAATGGATTACTCCTGCTTTAGAGAGGGGTAACTGCGAGCTGGAGATTATGAGGTTGGAGGGGGAGTTGTTTTGATTGTATTGTATGGCAAACCGAACGTAAGTTAACAGAAGGGAAATATCATACTGGGTATGTAAAAACAGAAGTAACAGCCTCGAAGACACAGGAAAGAAATCTCTCTCCCGCACCGCTTTGCTTGGGTCTCAGCTGGAACACTGTGTCCTATTTCAGGCACTAAATTTCTAGGAAAAAGTTGTCAGCTGGGGATGTGAAGAATTTATTGCTTTAACTCTGAAATCACTCTTCTTCACAAAACAATGCTGAATGCTTCTCTATATCTATGGTTAGTAATAAATAGCTTTGGACATGCATATTCACACACACACTTAGCAAAGACAAATACCAGTCAGCACTGCAATCTTACTCATTTGCCTGCCCCCTCCCCTCCCTTTTTTTCTCCCCCCTCCCCTAAACAGGCAAACCCATATGATTGGATGCAAATGTGCATAAGAACTAAAGGTGCTTTTAATTTTTTTTATATATTTTTTGTTCTTGTGTTTTGTTCTATTTTAAAGCAGTTTGTGGAGGGGCTGGGAAGGAGGAAGGTTTCATGGAAGTTCTTATTTAGAGATAAATGCATTGTTCCTCTTCTAAAGACAGCATAAATTCTACCTAAAACATTTGATGAACCTAAATTTTAAATAATCAATACTGCACAGTGTATAAAATAGGAAAATATACAAGAACTGTCACCCTAGAACAGAAGTGGAACAGCTTAAAAGATACTAAAACAGGTACATAACAAGGTGAACTCCATGCAGTTCATCGTAGGACATTTGAATTACATAGCCTTAAGATAAAATTCCAGCCACTATAGGTTTTGGGGTTTGGTGGGTTTTTTTGAGACCTCCTGGAAAATAAGGCAGGACACCAAAAGACTGTTGAAGGGCAAACTTGATACTAAACTTGAAAGAACAGGGTGGGGAAAGAAAACTTGAAAGAACAGGAAATAACAAAATTATACACTGGTCCAGTTAACCTGCAGTCCTAGAAAACTCCTGTATCAAAGAATTCATCATCACCCACCCAGAAGGTAATGGGATGAACTGCAATCAATCTGGATTTGTCAAGAGGAAACTGTATAGAATTAAATTTTGTTTCATGGAAGTGTGACAGTTGTTGAAGACAGGAAAAAAGCAGTACTTGCACCTGACATTCTCATGAGCAAGGTAAGGGACATATGTTGATGAAAAGATTGTTAGGTTAATCCAAGAGGGATCTGGTAACTCAACTCAGAAAAGAGATATTAACATTCGTTGTCAAAATGGATGGATGTTCTGCAAGACACTGTCCTGGCTTTGCTTCTCTCCAGTGTTCTCATTAATGACATTGGCAATAGAAAGGAAAGTTTGTTACCAGTGGAGACAACAGGAAACTACAATAAGTGTAACACGTGTTAAAGAGAGAAATTTTAGATCAAAATGCTAAGTAAGACCAGAGGAATGTTTTGGGGAAACAAAAACAACCAAAATAAAACAGATGAATTTCAGTGAGAATTATAAGGAGGAAAAAACCCCACACTTGCACAGGCTAGGGACCACGTAGTTAAGACTGTTCTTCAGCAGGGCTTGGAGGGTATAAAACATTTCAAGTTCAATATGAGACAAAAGACAAACAGCACAGTAGAGTGTAGCAGTACAGCCTGCACAATAAACCAATCTTTCTCTTCTATTTAGCATTTTCAAAGCTGCAGGTATACTGTCACAGACTTCTGCTATTCTGCTTCCAGAAAGATATGAATATTTGGAAAATAACAAGACCAATCAGAAGGCTGTAAAACACAACCTCTTTTAGCCTAAAGAAAAGATGTCTAATGGAACATGGCAACAGTCCTCAAGTCCATCAAAGCCTGACAAAAGGCAGAAGGAAATAGTCAGTTCTCCACTATTACTACGGATAATAACAGGAGTAAAAAGTTTAAATTGCAGCAACACAGATTTGGGCAAGATACTATGAAATTTTTTAACAATAAGAATAATAAAGCTCCACAACAGAATGCAAGAGAAACTCAGCAATTTCATCATCGACCTTCAGGAAAGACATATAGGATTCAAACTACTACAGAGGCTCATGACAGTCAGCAGGACACTACAAAAGCAAGGACCCATGTGTGCATAGCTTCTTTGCAGAAGGCAAGTGCTGAACACTATCAAAATGGTTCATGTAATATGTCCAGAGTTGGGAAATCGATAATACAACCTATACTTACAGAAAAAAACCCCAAACAACCAAACAAATCACAAAAGCAGCCCTAAGTCTGTGTGTTGTGGGTCAGTTAAGCCCTTAAATAGCACTCTGAATCAAGACATTCCTGTGTCCTAGGTAAATATGTGATCTATTGACCTGGTTTAGAGTTGATTTACTTACTGGTGGCTGGTATGGTGCTGTATTTTGGATTTGGGATGGGAAATAGTGTTGATAGCATACCAGTGTTTTTCATTGGTGCTAAGCAGTCAAGGCCCTTTCTGCTCCTCAGATGGCCCCACCAGCAAGTAGGCTGGGAACGCACAAGAAGTTGGGAGGGGACACAGCTGGGAGAGCTGACCCCAACTGACAAAAGGGCTATTCCATACTATATGACATCATGCTCAGTATATAGAGCTAAGGGAAGAAGAAGGAAAGGGGGGGAACGTTCAGAGTGATGGCATTTTTTCTTCCCAGGTAACCATCACGTGCAATGGAGCCCTGCTTTTCTGGAGGTGGTGGAACACCTGCCTACCGATGAGAAGTGGTGAATGAATTCCTTGTTTTGCTTTGCTTGTGTGTGTGGCTTTTGCTCTACCTATTAAACTGTCTTTATCTCAATCCACGAATTTTCTCACTTTTCTGATTCTCTTTCCCATCCCAACCAGGGGGAGTGAGCAAGTGGCTGCATGGTCCTAGTTGCTGGCTGGGGCTAAACCATGACATCCACCTAATGCAACTTCATACATAAGTGAGCATTAGAAGACCAACAGATAGGTAATTGTCTAAAACATAAAAATACCAACTACATTATCAAACATATAATCATTTGAACAAACTGAAAACTCCTGTCTCCCTGCGCACTTGCCAGACTAGAAACCTGAAGGAATTACATACTAGATATTTACAAAGCTAGTTATCTGGCCATTTACAGACAAAATCTTTGCAACATAAAATTCTATGTCCAGAATAGAAACTTTACAGCTTTCCACTTCTAAAATACTTATTTGGATCCATTTGGCAATATTTATGTTGGTGACACTCGTAATCATCCTATGACCACCATATCAAGAGGACCACAGACATCCCAGCTTCCAAAAGTCTGTTCTTAATTCAACCTTACTGTGACAGCACAAAACTATTTTATTGATTTCCGTGTTGTAGGCTTTAATAAGGTTGGACAGTTAGAAATATATTTGCAGTTCCTAATATAAAAATCTATGACCATTAGCATGCTTCAACTTTTCAGAAGTATATCCAGCAGATACTAGAGCTCCAAATGAAGATCCAAATCAAAAGAGAATAGTGACGTGTTAAATTATTCTGGTGAGTCTGAAAATCTTAAAAATGTATTTCTTAGTGTATTTAAAATAGAATAAAAAATAAAATCTACAATTAGTTCATGGGTTTAAAAGTGAAGAAGGAATTAAACACAAACTATGTGGAAATATACAATATGCTGAGTAGTCTGCTCTAAATTACAGGCACATTGCGGAATTCTACTCTAAAGAAACTAGTGCGAGCCTATTACTTGTCCATTTAAAACTGAGCTAGAAAATACAGAAAAGAATCGTAAAGAACAATTCTGCATTGTCAGGATAATGGCTAAGATGATCTAATAGGCTTTTTCCATCTCTTATCTTATCATCACATTTTGATTACTTCTGTGAGTAGAAGTCCTAGGCACCATTTTTTTCCTTGCACAACAAGATGTTCTGTTCTACCACACACAGAAAATTGCAATTTTATATGGACTCTTTACAGAGACTGCAGCATTTTTTGGTGTTAAATTGTAAAAGCACTAAAAAAAAATTACAGCTGTTCAGAGATACCAGAGTAGTTAATAATGTCTCTCTTCTAAATATATATTACATAACTTTATAAAAGCAGGGAAAAAAAAGTTTAATTTGTAGCCTTAGAGCTGCTTTCTGGAGTTACACTATATATTCTGAAGGGTATTCACAGGCTGCATGAAGATAGGCTAACCAACACGCAAGTTATAGAGGCCACAATCCAGTACAAATGCAGCCTGAGTAGTTGTGTAGTTTGGCAGAGGCTATGGATATAGCGATAATGAAAAACAAGTTTTGGACTGCATCACAAGAACTGTGTATTTGTGAACAGCAAGCATACAATTTACACACTATTCAATGAAAAAAAAAAAAGCACTAATCAGAATCAGCTAGTTCACACAGGCTTCCACTGCGTAGGCTGAATAATTGTCTCATCATGATAATAGCCTGTATGATAACCATGATCTCACCATTGCACTCAAAGATCCAAAATGCTGCTGGTACTCTTACACCCACAGCAAGGCATACTCAGTCTTTGCGTTTGAAGAAAATCCTACCTCTGCAGCTTCAACTCTCAGCTGTTAATGCAGGCAGGGGTGCTTTTATACCACAAAGAAGCTCCAGATTTTCTTTGTAGACAGAAAAGCATAGACTGGAATTCCTGTTGTTACGCAGATGCTTCCCAATACACAATTGACTCAAAACAAATAGCAAAGTTATCAGCAGTAATAAAAACTAGCAGTGCACACCTCAAATAAAATAAAATTGAGATGCAATTTTATTTCCTGTAGCTCATGTCTTTTCCACCTACTTTCTGCTTCACAAAAGCAGCAAGTTACAGTGTATTCTACATTGGGACCAGGGCATAGAACGTACGTGTTGCCACCACTTCCCTCTCCCTCCTATCTTACTGGAGGGCTGGCCTAGAGCCATCTATTTTTAAGTGCCATTATATTGTTTTCTCTAGTTTAACAAAGCAGCGAAAATTAACAACAGCCACAGGTCTTGTTAAGCATGTAAACCTAGGCAAAAGGAAACGAGCATTCACCAGTGTTCCATCAACAACATCCAAGGCAAAATCTAACGTACAAAAAAAGACAGACAGATGACAGTTTTCTGTTCCTGATGGAGAGGCAGGAATAGCACCCATGCTGCAGTGTATTCACACTACATACTGACACGTGGTCTGTCTTTGTCTCTTCTAAAATGGGGCGGAAACTACTGTCTCCATGATAAATGTATTACAAACGGCATACCCACAGAACTGAAGCAACTCTCTTTTTTTGACTAAAATATTTGTGTATTTAGTAGCATAGTGAATGAGTTCACACACAAGCGTAGACCAAGGGAGAGAGAAGCACTTTAATTTGCAACAACTTAAATGCACTGGACAAGATTTTTCATCAGTACGAACCGGTGTCAGGGAAGGCTGTGGCTGAATTTCTACCCTACAGCCTCCTCCAGTTTCATTCCCACCTGCTTTAAGCACTGGATACGCAGTGTCACCCTCCAAAACTTTACAAGAGTGTGTCTTTTTTTTTTTTTTCTCCAGTTTTTACAGCATGTGAAGTCTCAGAAGTCACAGTCTTATTGCAGAAGAGAATAGCTGCCACGGTGTCAGCATGTGCCAGTTCCTGGAAGGCTGCTGGAGCCAGCTCTGGGTCAGCCTGACCTCCCTGACAAAGGCTGGCTACTGCTGGCTGCCTACAGAAAAAAGAAAAGCTCTCTGGTAGTTTGTTGCAGTGCTGTCTGGAGTAGGGGCAGGCCTGCCAGTACGTGCAAAGTAAATAGAAGCCACTTCGAAGGACACACTTTTATCCTTAAAGAAATTTAAGTCATTACTATATGAATTACATATTCAGTTGAATGCAGATGTTAATTCATTGCATGTTTATTACAGGTACACTGTCCCAAATCCCACATCATTTTTCAAATTTGAAGTTGCTCCCTGAAAAAGCAGAGCTGATTAGGTCTGATTTTCCATATCACTTTTGGATCATTTGTCTCCAGATTACTCCTAGCTCAACAACTTTAGGTCCCCACCCTTTCTTTTAGGCTACTGGACAGCTCCCCTGCCAGCCCCTTCCAGTCCTTCCCTGGTTGCCAGTTGCCCACCCTTCACCATACCTCCAGTTTCTTTCCCACATCACTAAATCACCAGCCCTCTTCCACATTCACTATAACTCTCAAAATGTCTTTTATGATTGTGTAACCTCTGTTTCCTTGGGAAACTAGAGTTAAACCAAACACACACAAACTGAAAGCAGAGGCATCATGGAAGACCGTAGATATTTTGTTGAAAATTTCGAAAGAACAAGTTTTTCTCTGTACTTCAATACTGCACCACCACCTAAGCATAATGACAGCAAGATTAGGGACAGTTTGAGGAATAGGGTCTCTCTGAATTATTTTATTTAATTAATTAGACCAGTAATACTTAAACAGGAAGATTTCTTGCTTGGGTAACCTTCAGAACATCTAGAAAAGACCACAATGAGTCAGACTGCAGCCCTGATCTGCAGGACTGATCTTTGTTCTTTCAGTGGGACTTCTATTTTCCATTTTACAAGCCCCAAGTACAAGAAATAACTTACATGATGCCAAAACTGGAAAGGCACAAAGGGGATTCTGAAGCTAAAACCTATGGAGATTCAGAATAATGCAATCTCTCTTCTATAGGAAAAAAACAAGTTATCAATACAGCCAATATTATGAGATCATATGAAGAACCTGATAAAAGAAGAAAACCCATACATAAAAATGGCACTTTTTCCACATTCTACTGCTCTCCAAATGGAAGTTGTGGAAAGACAGTGATCATCTGTGTTTAAGTACATCAGCAAAAAGTGCACTTATTCAAACAAAGGAAGATTTTATCAGTCAGAACTAGCAAGACATCTCTCTCTGACCCAGAAGAAGAAAATAAGAATAGCCTTCTACATTGTTCTGTGATGTATTGACGTGTCAAAACCATTTTAAGAAGTTACAATTACAACTTGTATTTAAAAAAAAGACAACACCCCCCCCCAAACAAACAAACATATACAATAGAATCTGTTTGGCAAAGATGTGCTATAGGAATACTTAAAGAATCTTTAAAACTGCAGAGTGGGATATTTAATAAGTAGTCGGGGTTTTTTAAGGTCCAAGTACAGATCAAAGATGCTCTTTACCTTTGTTATCAAGTGTTATGAAGTCTGCTAAGGAAAACATCAAACTGATAGACCCAGAAGTGGTGAGTAGCCACCCAAGTATATTGGTAAGATTATTGAACATCGCTGTTTCTAAAATGCTAGCTGAGGACACATCTTATTCCCCCAGCAATCTGATGCAGGAACATAAACCTAGAATTCTCTGGAATTTTCACGTCCAAAGTGGTAAAATACTTTTGCTTCTTTCATATTTTTTAGCATTTATAATAATTTACCAGGAAAAAAAAATAATCTTATAAAGCCATGCTTCTCTGAACAGTTTTTGATAACCCTGTGCAAAAATCTGGTGAGAAAATGAATTACAGCTTGGAGAACTATTAGAAATTTGGGCAACACCAGTATCAACATCACAGAGAAAAAAAGATTTGGCTAAATACGCTCACTCACAACAGATAATTTTATAAGTGGCAATTTTTGAGGCTTGGGCTATCCCTTTGTGCAAAATCTAGACCTTTAAATCAAAGGAGAGCAAGAAATAGCTAGCTAGCACTTTTGCCTAAATTTCTTTTCCAAGAAATGAAATAGGAGCCATGTTCAAATAGTTTAAATTCCATCAACATGTCTGTACCTAATGTGCCCTGGCCTTTAGAAAGGCCCGGCCAAGAGGCAAGACTATGGTCAGGGACTTTAAACAGGATTTTGCTTCACTGAAAATGACCTTTGGTCCATTTCAACCTACCTTTGGGAAAAGTATAATCTACATTAAAGGCAAACAGAGTTTGAGTTTGAGGCTGGCGGTTTTTTGGTTTGTTTGTTTGGTTTTTACTGGGGAAGATCATGCAGAACCAGGGTTGAAGAAGCAGTAAGCCAGAAAAGATGATGAGTGTATCTGCTGCCAGGTACTCCTCTTTTATTGTCCATTTGTCTAGAAGGGATGGCAACCTCCAGTCCGTTCCGTGGAAAGGAAGCCTAATGTTGATGCAGTGCTTTGGCTTAGTTGTCTGACAAGCATTTTCAAGACCTATGGTTATCAAAATTTGCATGAATTGACATCAGTTGGATTCAAAGCGACAGATGCAGTTATAAAGAAATTAAGCAGGCAAGGAAGACTGGAAACAGAAATTGCTTTTGGAATCACATACACTTTCTGCATTCACAACTGTACAGCAGTAAGATCCACAATTTAACTGTACCTTGGCACATGGAAACAGTATTTGCTTTAAGTTGTGTAAAAACACCAATGATTCATTCCCTGCTCATCTTCTCCACGTCAGGCATAGTTTTATTCACCTTTATCATATTCCCCTTTATTCAGTCCTCTCCAAGCTGTAGAAACCTATTCTATTTCATTTCCCCTCATACAAGAAGTGATTCTTTTGCCATTCTTTTCACCTATTCTCACTTTCCATTCTTTTGGTGAGGAGATATGGGACAAGGGAGCAACAGAAGCTCTTCTCAACGCAAAAACATCGCAGATTAATAAAGGAATATTATTTTGGTTTGTTTTCTATTCTGTTCCAAATTATTCCTAATGTTATTTACCTTTTTGATCGTACTACAGGACTATGAGCAGACACATTAAGGAGGTACCTGCAAGTTAAATTGTTGGTACTAAACAAAGAAATAAAGAAATCCAAAACACCAAGCCTCTGTTCAAATACTGAAATGTACAAGATGAAGGAAGACATCCATTAATCTTGCCCAGTTCCCCTCCAGTAAGGAAGAATTCTATGTTTACATTTCATCTGCTTTATATAGTTGTGATTTAAACGACGGAACCTCATTTTTCCCTCAGAACTGCAATGCAATTTCTAGTAGTACTCGAACTCCACAAAGGATATGAAATTACTGGAAATCCTTGTATTCTTTTATGCACAAAGGACACGATTCTGATCTCACTATGTGGCTGTACAAATCAAGAGTCATTCTACTGAGGCCAATGAAGTAATATCTAAGTGACTGACATGAAGTAAAGCAAAGCAAGCCTAAAAGGTTGTTCTCAGAAAAGCCATCAAGTCAAGAAAGAAGTCATCTGCAAATAGCATTACAGAAGAAAGGCTGAGCAACAGACAAATGAACACTCATTTATTCCAGGGCAAGACTGAGTTGGAGTTTCTGGAAATGAAATAACAGAAGCTAGTAACATCTTGGCAGAGGCATGAGCAACAAGATATTCTCTGATCCAGGGGTTTGGCAGCATCCCAATAAGGGGCTGGAACTTGCTTGTAGCATTAAAACCACCAGTTAAATACAACCCAGCTGGAAAGTCACCTTAAAGTTTAAAAGCGTTTTCCCAATGATCTGCTGAAACAGGCAGCACAGCACAAAATGTCTGAAGAGCAGGGGTTAAGCATTTCAAAAGGTAAAGTGATAAACTTTGGCCTATATTATACCAACAATCCCCTAGCTTTGCAATAATCTGACCTCTGCATGACTGAGCATAAAATTATTCTGAGTTGCTTCCAGAGACTTCTGATAAATTGCTGCAAGTTTTATGTTAATGACATTCTGCATTCTTGACCAGCTATTTTCTTAACGTTTGAGACCTGTCTTTTCATAACTGCAAAACCCAAAGCTAACTGATGCCAATACTATTAAAAAAAATGAGGACAGAAAAGGGCCGAGATCTGAGATTAATTATTGGAAAAACACAGCACAGCATAACTAGGTAGGACCTACCTTGCTTAAATGCATCTAAATCTTTATCAACATAAGCGGCAAACCCAAACAAACTGTTCTGGCTGACTTTTAGACTTTACAACAATAACTATTTTTTTTGTTATTACCGTTCTATACAGTCACTCCTACTGATGTCTCTACCTGATGACTGCTGAGCTTACACCTTAGGTCTTCTCTCAGACACAAAAGAGAAGTCATTCCTTGCAATCGCACCCAAATCTATCTGAACCCAGGTACCTCCCTTCTGCAGTATGAACACGTTCCAGAAGCCTAACTCTAGCCATCACGGGTCACAAGACACAGCAAACTTCAGCTCCATATTAGGAACGAATAAATCCAATGCAGAGTTTATTCACTTCATCAAAGCAAGAAATAAAGTTGTTGTCATCCCTAGGATTTCAAACTCCCTTCATAAGAGCACTGTAGTAAGAAGTGCACAAAACCAATTCTCTCTTGCTAAAATTTCAAGGCAATATTTTGGGTTGGGTTGTTTGTTTTATTATTATTAAAACAAACTCACCAAACTTGGACTAGCAAAAGCAATGATGTCATGTTTTATTGATATTTTAAATCTTTCTCAAAGAAGTTCTGAATAACCTAAAGCCTCATTTCTTATCTTCTCTTTGGCAGGGAATAAAGTTATAGCATAAGTGTAAGTCCAGGCAGCAGAGACATTAAGAAATGCAGACAGCCTAGCGACTACCACTATCTTACATGCATGTGGTAAAGGAAAAGGCTGACTTGACCTCATCCCCTGGAGTACCTGACTTTTCAGGTCACTTGTTTGTCCTGGTGATGAAACTACTGCTCCTAGGATCAGGAAGTGAAGACTGGTGGTCTTAAAAAAAAAAAACACCAAACCAAACAAAAAACAAAACAAACCACAAAAAACAACACAAAAGAAACAAACAAACGTGAGATGAAGTTCCCCCAAAGGACAAGTCCTCAATTTTCAAATGCCCGTGCAAAGCTGTTGGAAGAACAGAGATTAGGTTTTACTATTGCCACTCAAAACCTGGCTCTCAGCAGAACATTTCTTCCCCTTTTGGATATCGCTGGTTTTAGGATATGCTGTTTGCATTAGCAACTGTAAAGGGGTTGTTTCATACCTGGCGCAGATAAAGCCATAGGCAAACAGTCAAAGCCACGTAAGAAGGGAGAGGAGGCAGCAAAGGGAGTGAAGCATGTCAGGATGTGCCCTATGGACATACTCGCTGAAGAAAATAAGGAATCCAGTGTAATTTATGAGTAAATCTGACTAAAAAACAAAACAAAACTGTTTTTACCATATGATATTCAAAAAGACATACTAAGAATGTGATGAAATTACATATCATACCAACTACCTTCCATCAACATAGATTTTAAGATAGATATCTTTGATCAAAAGTGACTTTTCAGTTTGATGGTTCACATTATTATGACATCTGGCTGGAATGGGTAGAGTTAAGTGTCTGTTGCTATTTTCATTAAAGACTATTTTATGCCTCAATTGCTCAAAAAACTGATTTTACTTTAAAACTACACTTGGCAGGCAAATGCTGTAGCCAAACATGTGGGTTAATGGATTTGTCAAAGTTAAAAACAACTAACAAAAAAAAAGAAAATAGAAAAAATGCACAACAACATCTGATACTAAACCCATCCACAAAGTTTACATTTAATCCAGCTATCACCTATTTAGACATACAAACTGGTATTTATTAAGCAATTTTACTGTCTCACTTGTACATTATCCACCAGCAAGCCATTGTTTTTCTTTAATATGATAAATATCCAGACAGGTCTAGAAATAAGTATTTTGTTCATGTAATAGTATGGGTAATCATCACATCCTTTGAACACCACGCCCACAGGCTTTGGGATCACTAGGACAGTTCAGCTCCCCAAATCTGCAACTCCAGCCCAAGCACTTTAAAACCTTAAAAACTTGTGCCAACCTGTGGCCACTGAATCGCCTGTGGAGCACAGCCTCCCGCTGCTTCCATGTAACTGTAGAAAAGAGTGTGGAAAAGCCTTCCCTACAGCACATATAGCTTCATCCAACGCATATAAATCCCCTTCTTGTTGTAGGGGTCAACTGCAAGCTGAGCTACATGGAGAAACTGAGATAAATGGCAAGTTGTTGAGAGGGAGGCAATGGCTGTGCAGCATCCTAGAGGAGAACACTCACAGATCCCTGTCTGAGCAAGACTCAACAGGACATGCTGCTTTAGGACAACTTAATTTGACAACTCAGTAATGAAGCTGTCAGTCAAGAAGCTGAGAGCAGGGACCATTCACAACAACAGTGCCCACTCCCACGCTTCTCCCACAACCAAAGACAGCTGGAGAAGGCAACTGAATTCATGAATAAGATAAGATGGGATTCCCTTTTTCCATCTCCAGGTTAGACAGAAGTCAATGCCACTTAGACCCAGTGGAGGCCCAGAAAGGGTCAGAGGTGTTTACAAGTCTGGGAGCACCTGTACTTGCACCTCTAATTATTCAGGAATTCTTTTCCATGTCACCATTTCTGGTATTGCAGGACTCCTTTTCCACCTGCAAACAGGTACAAGGATCCATCCTTGTAATCCTGAAGACCAGAGGTGCAGACTGAAGAAAAGAATTTGGCTTATTCCTTCTAATGACGACCTGAAGTATAATCATCAGCCAGTGACACATGTATGGATCTGTCAGGATAGCTGCACTAAATATCAGTAAACTAGTTTAACAGTTACTCACAGCAGCTAAAAACATGGATGGGTTGCAACTGTAACAACACTAAAAAAAATCTTGATTGACTGCACTAGAGTCAGGAGTCATGAGAAAGCCAGAATTAGCTGTAGAATGCACAAGAATGGAAGTTTAGAAGAACAGGAGAAAACAGAGGGGTTCACATACATACATACATGCCAGAACAATGGTTTCTGGGAAACTAAGCTGTAAGCACATGGAATGATCAATAGCATTTCCCTGACTAGTGGAAGGTGTAGTCAACAGAAATTACCAAAGTGATTCCCTATGAAATATTTCATACCCATTTGATTTCAGGGAATTTTAGGAATATTTTGAAAGTTAATATTTTTGATGCCCATTAAAGGAAATCAAGTAAAAAATTAAATTGTCAACATAAATATTTAATCAGTAAAGTTCTGACACACACAGTGTGTAATAGGGGAAAAAGTGAAACTAGACACTAACTATCCAAAGTCCCACCAGGTTCCTGAAGTTTAATTCTTAATTGTAAGCTTTCATTCCAAAGGCAGAGAATAGAAATTAATCTCAAAGATGCACAGAGCCTTTTGAAATTATGTAAAGTATTTCACTTCATGACAAGCATTAATAGGAGTTACCCAGATAAATTCCAGCATATCTACTTTCAAAATATATTACTTAGCTGAACCCACAGTCTTTTTTTTGTTGTTGTTGAATTGCCAGCAAATTGAAATGAGGTTTAAAAAAAACTTATTACACAGCATAATGTAGAGAAACATGATTTTGGTGCACTACCACCTTGTGGACTATCTAGGAAAAACAATAAATGGAGTTTTATATATGCAACCAATTCACATTATGTGTATATACTAATCTGTGAAAAAAGCCATAAAACTGCATTGGGTAAATATTACATAGAACTAGGAATTGTTCCTTGGTTTTTTATGGTTTGGCAGATTGCATCAGACCTCTTTTGGACAGTTTAGCACCAATGTGCGATGTCACTAGCCTTTCCTGGGAGAAAGCCCCCACCAAAACAGCAAGATTATACAGAGCAGCTGCAGAAGATCCATGAAGCACTCTGCTGGCTCTGGCTCTGCTGCACAATTCCAGGCTTTCACCTGTGCAAGCATGGGAGCTTGCCCTGTAGGCACAGCTGCACCTTGTGGTCTGAAGGATACCGCCATAGCCTGGTACTCAATGCCAGTATTGGGGATTTGCTTTGGCTGTTTAAGTTAGCAATGTTTTAAAACACGTTTTCATGCATATACTACATATATACATTCACATGTATTTGTGAAAATGCATTGTAAGATATTGTTCACATGTGTGTGTGTGCATACAAACATTGTTATTGTGTGTGTATATACACACATATAAATTGTATATATTTGAAATATGACAAACTACCTCTATCACTTTTGCAACTCATTATTGCAGGCATTACCGGTGCCTCTCTGCAATATAGTTAAACCTCCATGATGAATCATTCTTCTGCATCTCTCTCTCATAAAATAGTTCTTGTGAGTATCCAGAAATATGCTAACAAATTTAAAACTGTGGAGAATGACATGATCTTCAAATTTAACTCCGTGTAATGAAACAAGTATATAAAGGACAAATCCACATCAGACTCGTCAGTTCACTGCCTGGTTATATTCAACTTTTCCTGTTAATAGTGAACCGAATGACGTGTTTTTAAGAAGTGCTAAGAACATTAAATACCTAATCATTGGCACGATCTGCACACAGAAAGCATATTTAAAAACTTGTTATCATGCCAAATTCTGATTTTATTTCTATAACATCAGTAATATTGTTAAAAATACAACAATGTAAAGAAGGCAATTACTTGTACCACTTTCATTTAACTGCTATGTACAACTACATGGTAGTACTTGAAAAGTACTTTGAAAGGATACAGATTAAACAAGACATTTCACTCTCTAGCTGTGAAAGATTAATCACCAACAAATCCAAAGATTTCACAGCAGCAAAGGCAACTAAGAAGAGGGCAATTGCCAAAGCTCTTCAGGTATGCAGCGATTGAGCACAGGTCCTCTGGCCTTTGCTGTCCAGCCCTCAGCAGAGCCTTTGGCCCTCTCTCTGGGACAAGGCTACAAGGATCTCTCAGCTTACCTTTTGGTATTGATTTAACTTAGTCTGCCTCTTAACGCAGCAAAGGCTGAGGCAGATTAATCAATACAGATAAAACAGAGGCCAAACACATTCACACTATTTTCTTAAAAACCAGCTACATCCCTCCCTTTCCCCCAAGCCCCATTTCAGAGGAAGGGGAGATACTGAGTTGAGAATGAGCAAAACCTCTAAACTGCCTATCTACATAACTTATATTAATCCATAAAGTACCACAGACCTTTTGTTGCAGATTTTATAAAGCTGGTGACCATGATATCTTAACCTATAGCTCTAGGAACATCCAGAATTTGTGCACACACAGTAGATTCACAAGATATCCAAAATGTTCTTCAAAATCACATCACTTGTTGCAGTAGCACCACCGTTTCCTGTAGCTATCAGAGAGATGCCTTAAGCCCATAAGGAGTTACTTCAAGCACAACAAATTCCAATTAAAAGTCTCTGAACAGAAAGAGGTAGCGGGGAGTTGCAACACCATCATTTATAGTTAGTATAAATCCACATAGCTTTCCTAGAGTTGCATCTTTTCAGACTTTCTAAACAAGAAAGTCATAAATAGCATAGTTTTAGTAAGAAAGAAATGAAAATGACAACGTTGAAGCTCACAGAAAAAAAACCAGTTAAAACCTTCATAGAGAAACGATATTGTATCAAGATAATGCAGTTAGCTTCTACATATTACCAAAAATAACACAACTAAAAATTTTATTTCAGAGTAAAATGCAATTGTTCCCAAATAGACATTTAGATCACGTTGTAGAAATGTTTCTCACAATGGCAACACAGGAGTTAAAGCCATACCTGACAGCCCCTCCACGGCACGCAAAAATTCTTCTAGGATTATGATGTGTAACGAGCCAACTGAGAGGTGTTATAACTGATCAAATATTTACAGGGGTCACCACTTGTCACTAAAGTACTACTATATATGATATTTATACGAATGACCATTTATTATTAAGGCACTGCTACAAACGCTAAGACACAGATGTGGGTTTCTACTGTTAACGACATGCTGAACAGTAATAAATGTTAAAGATCAGACTTAAATCACGTATCAAAACTTAGAGCCGCTTTATTGATTTTCACTTTATTTGTAGAAAAATAAAGTAACAGCTCAAAATATAACCATCACCATAAAAATCAATTCTGATGCAAGTTAGAAAATGCTTCAATTATTTAATTATTTTTTGGAAGAGGAAACTTTTGAGAAAACTTGAGGCATTGATACTGGGAAGGGGAAAAATACAGCCTGACTGCTAAACCCTATCCAAGCCAGAAAAAACAATGGTAATCAACATCCACTAACATTTGTCTAACAAGACTGAACTGGGGGGAAAAAAAAAAGCTCATATCCACCTATTAATGAGTAAGTGTCTACAGCATTTACAGATAAAGACCAGAAAAGATAACCTGCTCTCCAGACTGAAAATCACAGACGTGAAGACTACAAAAACAGCCTGACTAATCTAGTCAGCCTGGTTTTCATCCAATTTGAGATTAAATTACAGTTCTTGTTGGCAGGTTTATACCTGATCCAAAGTGGAAGATGGAGCTGGGTGTTGGCAGCGGAAGAGAAATGCTGGGTAGCCCATGGGAGCTTTCACAGTTACCAGATGTCCTGGACCCGCTTTGTAAATCAACACAGCAGGACAAGCCAATTTCAAAGCACTGGTTTCCTCTTGCCCATGTTTACAGCACTACCAACTGCGAATACTTCATGGCACTTCATAGAAATACAATTTTAGGGGGGGTTCTTCCTATCACATATGTGGGCGGCTAAAAGATACCCTTGTTTAAAAGTAATTTTTCACAGCTCAGTGATTAATGCAGAGTTAACAACATGTCTGCTTTCCTGAAACAGTTTCTGAATTCATAAAATTGAAGGCTGATTAGAGGCACCCTGAACTACACGTAACATCAGAGCTACTGCAATGAATGGCGTGACTTGTCCTGTAAGAAACTGTATCACAACCAGTGCCAAATGTGAGACAACTCAAGTACATACAAGAAGCCCTTTTTCATTTCAGTAGCCTGTAGACACATGTACAAGCAATCACTAAATTTGATTTAGCTG
The DNA here is from genome assembly GCF_000708025.1 of Charadrius vociferus. Classification (NCBI taxonomy): domain Eukaryota; kingdom Metazoa; phylum Chordata; class Aves; order Charadriiformes; family Charadriidae; genus Charadrius; species Charadrius vociferus. The sequence goes on along the minus strand of NW_009649467.1, from coordinate 1,356,521 downwards.
TAGAGATGTTGGGAAATGCCACTGGAATTTAAATTTACATCTGAGAAAATTACATATAAATTTTAATTTGGGATTTGAACCAGGCTCTTGATTTGATTTCAGATTTTCACACTGTACAGTTTTGCTGAGCTCTGTTAATGGAAAAGTCCTTGAACAACAGAAACAACCGAGGTAGAAGAGATTCATCGCAGTACTTAGTCTAATCTCTTCTATACTGACATAGCTAGTGTAACATGGCACATAATGCAGGAAAACTTGGAATCTTCTTAACAGTAAGATGTTTCAGAGAAGAAAAAATAGTCTTTTTATTAAAATCTTTGATTTGCTTTTTTTGTTTAATCTTTTTGTTGTTTGGGGTTTTTTTTTTAAGTGAAAAGTACTCTCTTGTCTCTGCTAAACTTTCCCATCTTCAACTTTCTGCATTTCGCAACATATTATAATTGATGAATTAGGTCTGATATTGTAAATTTTTTATTTTAAAAGTTTTTTTTTTTATTCACTATATTTTAAATAAATGCAAATTAAATTAGGAGTGGAGTCTTCTGCCCCAGAGTTTACATTAAGTATTATCTAATGATACAGCAATGAAAATTTTCAAGTACAAAAAATCACACGTGCAGCATTTATGCATCTATACTCAGCATATATTATCAGTATTATGAGCTACAGAGCACAGAAATTTTTCATCATTAACCACAGGCAAATGCAGATATGAAGATTTAATAATTTTCAAATAGTTCAGCTCCTATGGTGTTCTGACATTCAAACAAAATGTTTGAAGCTTATATTTAAAGAATTGATGCATATTTGTAATGGTTTCCTTTTAGAAACCTTTTTAAAACATACCTTTGAGTGTTTTAATACTTAGACCTTTAAGGGGTTTAATCATGAATATATCACAATGTCAACATTTGGTTACAGACATCCTATGACAGCACATTTCTGTATTTTTTTTATGTAATATCTGTCTTCAGAGAGGAAAAAACAATTGTTGGCTAGCTCAAGCAAGAGTAACAAACCCAAAAGAAATGTGCTTGTGAGTAGACAACAAAAACCAATAAAGGAAATAACTTCCATGTGAAAATTTCACTGCCTTTAAAAACTATTTTTATGAGATATTATCTCACTGTTGAAAAACACAGAATGTTCCATTGCTGATTAACTTCTACTTCAAAACTCACACAATTAATAATTAGGAAAATCTCTACAGGAAGTACATATGGTAAGCACATCCTGACATCTGACAGCTATTCCAGCCAACACAACACAGCTTCACGCTCTGATGAAACCATATCTCCATTTGAAGGAATATCTGAGATGCTAAGGGAGATGAATGGTCACCAGAGGGAAGCCAGCAAAGATGAGTAGGGATGGCAGGAAGCAATACCAATGAATCAGCAGGTGACAAGCAAGGCAATATCAATGCACTATCAGCATGCTGCAAGAAAGCTAGCGTTTCCAAAAAGGCTGAAGATCATTTAAGGAGCCCTGAGAGAGAAAAGTCTGGGTAAAACCTACATTCTAGGTACGCACCTAAAGCCAAAATATTGGCTGAATCAAAGCTGCTTTGAATGGAGTCACCAACAACGTCCTATTCTGCTTTTGGTTTGGTTGTGGCTTTTAACAAGATTCTCATATATCAACAGATGCCTTTTCAACCTTCACCTGTAAGCCCTAATAGCAATTACATTTAATTCATTACTGACTTCTTACGAGTATTTTGGTGAAAATATCATTATGGTAGCATTGTAGCAGCAAGCCTGCAGATCGCATAAGATCAGAGAGGAAGCTGTGCATTCCTAATGCATGCAGGCCATCACTCAAATTCCCTACAGAAAAAATCTGTGTTGCTTATAGCACACTTGACACACTGTCACATTACACCATTCAAACATACAGGGTTTTATTAATGATATTCCTAACAAGAAGTAAGTTCTTTTTAGCAATAACCAAAAGCATGACATGACACATTGACAAGTAATGTGACAGCTCCCTTCTAATCAAATGTGCTCAACATAAATAGCGATTCACTATGTCAGACACTCAGTGACAGGCTAAGAAGTCTTTAACAGCAAAAGCAATGCTCTAAGAATCTCATCAATACATTTAAAAAATAACTAATGCTTTATTTCCATCAAAGCTTGTCTGTTCTATAACACGAAATCTTTATTTCTCTCATGCTGCATCACAGTTCAAAAGCTGCCTTGATCCTCTGGTACATGTACAATCTGTCACTAGAGGGTGCAGTTGTTCTGTTTCTTAAACCAAAATCATTTACAAATAATAAAATGCTACTATATGACTAAGCTCTTTCAATGATTTTGTTGAGCTACATATGCACTGCTTACATTTGGAATTATTTTCATTCAAACTCTCCAAATCACTAAACTAGAAGACAATATACATTCTCTACAGAAAGGGAGATTATCTTAGTTTAGATTCAAGCTGATTTTATTACTCTTGACATTATATACAGCGATACCTAGATAACTGCAAAAGCAGAAGTCCAACTACAAGATTTTCCAAATTAGCCAGGCTCAATCATTAGGTTGTTGCTGCTTGCATGCTCCCCCCCCCCCCCCCCTTTGTTTTTTTTAACAGCAGACTTACTTTCTAGTCAATATTTCCATTATTTTCTCTTCAAGAAGAACATATTAATGACAGCCTGGTTTTGGCCCCAGATCTGCAAACTGCCTCCACTGAAGAGAACATCAAGAGCAGGTAGTAAACACAGACAATTGCATAGATGCAATATAAGCAAGATGCATATAAGCAGCTTAGCTTCTCACTTCGCTGCCTGGAAACCCAAACAGATGAGTTCAAACAGTCAGTCCTTTATCAGCCCAGAACTGCAAATTATTTGAGAACCAAACCACTAACAAGTTTGGGGTGGTGGCCGCAGCTGTGCACCGAGCACAGGCTTCACAACCCAGGGCTGCAAGGACGCCAAAGGGGAAAGGTGCTCCCCAGGCAGCAGGAGGTCATGGGCCATCCAGCAGCTTTGTGCCAGGGTTTGTAAACAGCACTCCCAAACTTGTGTACTGAAAGGACAAGGCAGGAGCCTCCATAACAGAAATCAGGCAGACCTTCCACTAAAGACTGGTCAGTCCGTCTCCATCGTATCAGCTTAGTAACATCCAAATTATTTTCCACTTACTTTGAACACAGACCAGAGGTCACGGCCAGCACCGTAACACATGGCTAAGAAAGAGCACAGGGCTTGCCTACCAATATCCTCAAGGTAAACCATGAGTGCTGCTGTAGGGCTACGGCCTTGAGAAAGACAACACCAGATTAAAGGTCAGGATTAGAGTTTGGCTTCTGAGAACAAGACATGCAAGATCTGCAGTGAGAAGTGCTCAGGAGCAGCCTGAGCATCAGCATGGGCTGTGACTGACATCATTCTCCAAGCCTGGGGTGATCAGTGCCCAGTGCCCAATGGAAAGGGTGAGGCAAGGCAGCTTTTACTTTGGGGAAAGCAAGGTCCATTCCCACCAGAAATTTATAACTGTCTGCTTGAGTCTCATTTCCCTCCTGTGCTAAGCGTGGACAGCGCAGCACTGCTGTTAGGATGGAGATGTGGACTATTGAAACATATAAACTAAATACAGCTACCTTATTTACACTGTTGGGAAAGAGAGTGCCTGAACAGCACCCCAAGGCTGGAAACAAGGGAGAACTCCCAGCTACAAGCCCTGGCAAACTCACCAGCAAAGGCAAACGAGCATGTGGGGATTCCAGTAGCCTTACAACATAAATACTGCAAAAACAGTGGGGATCTGAAGTGTGAAAGTCCCTAGGACCTAAGCATTTCTGAAGATTTCAATCCACAGAATCTTCTCTGTACTCGACAGGACTTACACAAGACCAACCATAAGATGTTCTTGCAGCCTTGCAATACTTAAAGGGGGCTTCTAAGAAAGATGGGGCCAGGCTTTTTAGTGGCACCTGTTGTGATAGGACAAGGGCTAATGTTTTTAAACTAAAAGAAGGTAGCTTCAGACTAGATAGAAGGAAGAATTTTTTTACAATGAGAGTGGTGAAACACTGGCCCAGGTTGCCCAGAGAGGTGGCATATGCCCCAACCCGGGAAACATTCAAGGTCAGGTTGAACAGGGCTCTGACCAATCCGATCTAGTTGATGATGTCCCTGCTCATTGCAGGGGGGTTGGACTAGATGACCTTTAAAGGTCTCTTCCAACCCAAATTATTCCATGATAACACACCTCTGAAAAAGCAAGACAGCTCCTAAGAAAACAACCTATATGGATGCAGTACCCAAAGGGTGCAACGCAGCACTGGGGAGCAGGGATGAAGGGGGAAGAGGGAAGATGCTCAGTTTTTTTGGGGGGGAGGAAAGGGGAAGAAAACCAGACTAAACTATCATTTCAACTAAAAGTAGACTCCCCAAATTTGAAAGCTGACTATTGGCTGTGGGGTTCTGACAGAAGATCCAATCCATTGTTTTGATGGCAGGTAAGATGCAAGTACTGGTTTTGGTTTGTTCCTTAACCTGGTTAACGTTTGCTTTAACACTTCACCTCATGAGCTTGCCAAACTGCTGTACTCAATCATGTTACTTTCCACCATTTATTAAGTGTTTTGAGATAAACTTACACTGTACTAAGCCCTACCTAAACGCATGAGAGTCTGTTTAGAGGATCCACCAGGTAGATGCAACAGACAGCAATATTCAGTGTGTTTGGTTTGAACTACATAACAAAAGATAAACTTTGTTATTTTTATATATAATAAGTTAGCTTAAAAAGCAACTAACACTGAGAGGAAAAAAAGAGGAAAGATAAACTAATCTTCACTTTGTTTTCATATATATAGCAAACAGCATAAGTAACAAACAATTAATGGCTATGTCAAATGGGAAGATTTTTAAAGCTCTGAGCAAATTATTCACATCTAAAATTACAGTTGTCAATTTTAGCAAACAGTCTTTTTTCAGCAGCATTTAATAGTTGATGTAGTCTACAAAATTCTTCAGACAAGAGGTTGTTAATAACTGAGGAAACTTCGAATCCACTGAGAATGTATGACAGGCCTCACTAACCCGTAAACACCTGGTTATTAAGGCATATCCATTAGGTGTGGGTGGTTTTTTGCAGAAATGTCATTGGCTTTTGATGAAACAGCTATTGAGAAAAGGATTTGGCGATGCAAAAAGGGAACCAAATTAATGAGCTTTATCTATTTTTTGTTTTTTAACTTGTCCTGGATATGAATATGTGTTTGAATGGTTATACGTATATAGTAATCTAGGCTTGCAAGTAATACCTGAAATTTTTCAAAAGCGTTAAAGGGACAGCTACAAAACCCACTATCAGTGGTTATATTGTCTGGAAAGCCTATCAGAAAATTCTTTTTTAAAAAGTTATAAAACCCCTCTTAAATACATGTCAGGAAAGAGAAAGAAAGTAAATGGAGAAAAATCTGGAAGCCTGTTCTAGAAATTGGCACACATTAAAACAACTATTTTTATCATGTTCAACTCCATTTAATGTTTCTTCCTACAAAGCAGTAAAAATGAAAGCAGCTGATCAATATTGCAGATAAACAACCAATAAGGAATAATTAGCTATAAGAAATGGTGTGAAAACAAGAAACTCTGTAAAACTGAAATATGGAAAACATTGTTAGTCAAATACAAATATTGTCAAGAGTTGTTAAAAAGCATGACAGAAATGATTCACGTTCTTCTACAAAAAAATGCATAAAGTCAGTTTCTACTGCTTTATTTTCTTTTTAAAGGCTGGCCACGCTGCAATGAAAGCTTTCTTTTTTTATTAAAGCGTCAGAGAGGAAAGCGGAGTGCAATCATCACAAGATGTTAGTGACATGGTTTCTGCCTGCAGAGGACAGCCATAAGGGCTGGTCTCTGGCCTCCTGGGCTTCGCTGTAGTGTTGGAGCCAAATGTTTGAGGGGGCAGGTGGCAAGAGGAATTAACACTAGCTTCATTCAAGAGCAAAGTCTATTCATCTGCCTTACAAGCAGCACCCTTGAACAAGGATCTAAGCTACAAGCATAACTGAACAACAAAACGCCTAAACTTCTTAGGGTTGTATCTTTATAATTAAAGCGTCCTCCTCATGTAGAACAAAGCATTTGATTAAAAACAAAAAACCTGCAGTATTTGATGCGTTGTTCCCAAAGTAAGCCACTACAAGCACAATCAAACATTGAAAGTAGAAAACCCCAAGAAAACAAGAGGGAAACATGGATAAATCAGCCCGAATGTTAAATACAAGATAGCTTGTAGAACACATGAGAAATGACACAGAAAAGGCTGCAAAAATCCAGGAGAAGGGGAATAATTTCTACAAACACAAGCAATTCAATAGTTGCACAACATTTTTAGAACCTTTAACTGCAAATGACAGAAAGAGGCTGATAACCCATCTTCACATTCGTTTTGGGGAATTTTCACAAATGTTGTCTCTTGATATTTATATCCATAAATATGTTCAACTTTATATTGAGCAGGATTAAAACAAAACCGTCACTTCACATCCCTGACTCTCAAGAAAGGCATTACAAGCTTACAATAGCAACCAGAAGATGTTTCAGAGATTCTTAATAGATTAAGCATCTGAAACCCTACAGTCAGGGTTTACACAGAAATCTATTCTGAGCTTATTAAGAAGAAAGGGGAGGGGGGGAAGCGTGCATGGCACCTAAGGGCAACTAATAAACAAGAGATAGGCAGCTGAAATTGTTCATTCCTTTCAAAACAGTAAGGTCACAGGCTAAGCTGAGGAAAGGAAAGAAGCTACAAAATGGATGATTGAATGCAACCATGAGCTTTGACTTTCCTTCTAGGACTTAAAATTGAAGATCTAGATTCCTATCCCCCATCTCTGTTTGCAAAGCAGGCTGTCACAGTTCATTGCATTAAAATGGTGAGAAACTGTGGAAAGTGCAAGACACAAAACAGATGAATCAAGAATTTGTGTTCATTTCCAAAGAGAATCACTTTCTCTGCAAGTAGCTCTAAACAAAATAAGTATGTTTCAAGCCTATTGCCTTGCTCTACTTGGGATTCATGAGACTGGAACATTGAAAAATATGAACAGAACTTTTAAAAGCATATTGGTTATCGAAAGCATTGTTTGACTTTTATGGACTGCCAGTTAACAGGTCATCATACACCAGTCAAGTCTGAATGCTGACCATGCAAAAGCTTTTATTTTCGACAATAAGGGTCAGTATGGTTGAAAAATAAAAAGCCTTTCAAAAACAGTAGATTTAATCCCTCAGCAATATCTCTTCTCAGAAAAAAAAAAAGCTCTGATATTTATAACAGGAAAACCAATTGCAAAATAAAATTTTCAGACTAAAAGATCAGCTAAAAAACTGGATTGCCACAGTTTAGAATGTCAGCGTTTCTACACCAGTATTTTTACTTGTTTCTGTGAACTATTTATTAACTTCAGCTAGATGTAGCCAGGCATAACAGCTAAAGGCATCTGATTGTTACAGAGCATGTATGTAGACGGCACAAGGGAACAGAGTTGTTGTGCATAGATTTTCTTAAAATGATGCTATCACTCTTCTTTCGGCATGCTGATATTCTTTGTTTCTGTAATAACAGTCACACAGAAGTTTCCTTTAGTAAGATAAGAAAATAATCTTATTTTTGACAAATGACTGTTTGCTACACAGAGCACAGATAGTAGACTGCATGCTGCAAAAATCTCTGTTGTTGATATCTTCACCAGAGAGGAGTAGCTGCAGGGTCTGAAATGACCGCCAGACTTGCTGATGTCTGGACAGGAACAAAGCATAGTATAAATATGCCTGAACAATAGTTTGACAAGTGAAGTAAGTCTGACAGTCACGATGGGATAATGTGACATTGGAAGGAGAACAGCATCCATGCTTATTAGCTAGCTATTTTAACCCAAAGGATGTTGAGACCGTATCAGTGTACAGTCTAACAGTCAGCCTTCCAGTAGGCTCAATAACAGCCATTTAATGTTAGATACCAAAATGCCACAGATACCAAATACCGATGTTTGTACACCAAAGTCTCCTTTGGTGTAACACCTAATATCATTCATACCATTCTGTAGTACTTATATTACCATACCATTCTGCTTCTGAACTTTTATGAACACTGGTTTATGCAGGTTTTTTTGCATGAGACGCTGCATGAGAATACTACTCGAGTTCTGTGTAATCAAACAATTACAAGTATTGCAGGTACACACCCATTGGTACATCTGATTTTCTTTTTTCTGATTGCCTACGAGGAGGGGACTCCTTGATCCAGCTGGAAGACTTCACGCTAGACACATATTGAAGCCTGGTTTGTGTGGTTGGTGTTTTTACCCTGGAAGTTTGCTAACCCTCCTCAAGCTGCTTGCAAGCCAGCTTCACCAGCTGCAACTGACTGCCTAGGGCTTAAGCTCCAGGGTTTCAGAGGACTAGAGAAGACTTTTCCCTTTGACCTCTGCTTTTGTGGTTTGGAATTGCTGTTGCACTTCTTTGGCCCACCTCAGCCTCCCAGTTACCAAATTGCTTGCAAGAGAGAAATCCTGTGCTCCTGGCTGATCTAAATAACCTACGCAAAACGGGCATGTGTCTTACAACATTTTTTGTTCTAGCTAGGACTACAACCAAAACTGCATTTTGTAACTATGAATTCATTACTACAGTTCTTGCTGGGACAGATTAATAAAAATATTATTCTTACCACCATCCCTCTTGTATTCTAAGTATTAAAAAACATGTGCAAAAGAGTTAAACTGTAGGTGCCATCTGGCACTATATGTTTTTCCATCTAATTTTCATTCAGTTTTTATCTGTAGATTGGCCCAGCGATACAGTTTTTCTTTCTCTTCCTATTAGCCGTAAGTCATCATCCCAAGACAAATGGCATCAATCACACAGCATGTTTCAGTGCTCTGCCATACTGTTTGCATGGGAATGAATCATCCACAAGAAGGAAACAAAAAGCCAAAACAAAGAAGAATGGCCAACAGCACTTACATTTCAGGACATACTGACACAGTTGCTGTAGTACGGCAATACTAGAGGTCAAAGTTTAAACAGTGCATGGAAAGAACTTTAACAATCTTTGGTTTATTATGAGAATATATATAATAATTATGGTGAAGTATCAAATATCTACCCAAAACTACAAGAATGGGTTATAATCATCAACATTTGCAAACATTAAATTTAACAAATTGAGACAAGATGGATATAATTTAACTGAAGATACCCTATTGGTAACTGAGCAGTACTCTTCCCTTCAAGCCTGCTGATGGAGTTGAGTAATTTAAGTGGATCAATATAGATAAATGGTCTAAAACCAAAAACAATCATAGAAAGCACTATTTCCTCATCATTCAGAATGGATTGAAAGAATATGCACCTCAAATGGCATCCACCCAAACTTCTGTACTCTCAACATGCTTATAAACAAATAAACATGAATTGTATCAGAGTAAGTAGTGCAACATTTTCCCCAGAACCATTATACCACTCTCCCTGATTTTCATAGCACTTCTTCCACGCTTCAGAAAAACTAACAAAGACAGGATGCATCATCCCTTTGTTATCCAAGGTCCCTTTGCTTTCAGGCAAGATGCAAAACTGGGATCATGTCTGCTGATGATTAGCAAGAAAAAACAGAGACATCTGTCAGGACAGGATTTGCAACCAACACTCCCCTGTCAGTTTGAGAAACAACTCTGTAAAGGGACAGCAACCCAACAACCAGATCAGAATGGACAGTGTTACGAGTACAGAAAATTTTTGTTGTTGCTGTGGCTGGGATCTGGGGAGAAGGCTACAAGCAATGAGACTACCAGTGCCAATGCAGAAATGTGTTTACAATACGTAATGCTTTAGTATTTCTAAACCTCAATTGCCCCCTTCATGTCTTTATCGTGTCCACAAAGCTAGACAGACAAATGAGACCACCTAAGAGTAAGTCTATTTTTCAAGAGCAAACCTCAACTTGAATGCCCTGCAGATAACTGGGAAAGAGGAAAAATACTATTGCTATAAAACAAATGAACTGCAGTACAGGAGCATTGTGGGTGGATAGGGTGAAGCCTGCACCCATTCAACAGCAGCAAACCCAGAAAAATATACCTGTACAAAGCAGGAACTGTAATCCAGCCATGCAAAAGTAACGTGCCTTGGCAGCCAGGGAGCTGACCACTGGCGTTTCCAGCACTGTGCTGTGGGCAGGAGGTGCACAGCAGAAGCTGTTGCACACTTGTACAACACTGTTCACAATTAATTCATCACCAGGCTACTTTTCAATAAAGAGTATTTGTTACAACTTTTTCAAACAGGTAGCCTGACTGTTTCCTCTGCCCAGTGAAATCTCTGGTTAATATACAGCCAGCACAGGAGGATACAGGCTGCTCGCATCTGGCTTCCAGTCAGTACAGTAAGCCAGGCATGGCAAAAAAAGCCCATACTCAACAAAAGATTCCTGCTCCATTTCATAGGTTGTGGGGCTTTGGGGGGAAAGGTTTGGTTTGGGGTTTGCTTTTTTTTGATGGAGGGGAGGGGGGTGTTGGTTGATTGTGGGGTTTCTTTTGAGAAGGAGGTAGGAGAAGGAGGAACAAGAAGAGAGAAAAGATAGCACTTACCAACATTTAACCTGGACCTCCAAGGACAGTTCTACCATACACTTGCAAAGAGCATGGCAGGGAATCGTGCTCCGTATTGGACTGAAGAGAGAGCTGCTTTGAAGTGGTTACTGAGAACAGCAAAAAATTGATCTCAGATTTTTGCCAATGCAATGTAAAATAAAAACAGCCAACTGCAAGATTAAATGTTTAAAATTCTATGGTACCTATGGTTCAGAATTTGTGTAAATAACTCGCATTTTCATTGATTTCAGCCTCTCCCACAGGTTTTGAAGAAGTAAAAAAAAAAATGTATCATACATTTTCTGTCCACAGGGGGGCAAAAATGGGTCGCTCTAGAGAAAAAAAAAATCCTTACATTTCTAAACAAGTATGTCATTGTATGCAACTTTTCTCCCCACTATTTTATTTCCTTAATCAGGAGAATATACTATCCAATTTTCCAAATTACCCTTGGCTCTTTTATATTTTGTATAATATTATGATAATATTCTCATCAAGCCACTTCAACTAATTCAAGTGTTCTTTTTCTTTACTCTTCACAATGCTATTCCTTCCTCTTTTGTCTGTTTCTATAACTTCCATGAACTAAAACTTCATAGATAAAGAGCAAAAAGACTTTTCTGAAGTTGTCTTTGAAGTGCAACAGATGTGTTTATTGAAGGCTTTAATAACACAGCAACACTACAACACAACCTAAATGTATACATCATTTTTGGCAGAGCTTGCAAAAATATACTGGACCTACTTACATTGCTATATAACCTAAAATCCAGTTCATTAAATTTCACATTACATTTACAGACTTTAAAGACTGTGAAGAACACTTCTCCCTGGGTATCTGCTTCAGGCAGACCTCAAGATTAGTCTACCCAGGTTTGATCATATATGTATAGCTGCACAGAAAATACAAAGGTTAGTATTCTAGCTGTCAGTTAGAACTGATCTACTGGTGGTTTTGTCCACTCTCCACTTATAGAAATAAAAGATTCTTGAGAACATATTTACTAAGCATTTCTTAAAAAATAGTAGAAAATTGCTGGTGATGCTAAGATAAAGAACCAAAACAAAAGTAGGCTGAAATTCAAGCTCTAGGTACAATAAGTTAACAGTTCACAATGTTGTGGGCTTTAACAAAGGATGCTGTCCAAAGATATCAAAGCATATTGTAAAGTTAAGTGAAGAGCACAAAAATCCTGGTTAGACAAATAGCAGCTTGCCTATTCACAGATGAAAATAACGATGCACTGAAAGCCACTAGCTGAAAAGTCAACCTCTGAAAAAGAACAGAGCAGAAAAACTCCAATCTCTTCCTATAGGACTGTACTTTTCATTTCAGGAAAGGAATATGAGACAGCCAGAGGTGAACTTGTTTGCAAGCTAGGACCTATGTATCAGTGGGTATTAACAGAGTATGAGACTAAGGCTACACTATTCATGATTGGTTTTAGAATTACAGCAAAGTAATCTGAAGAAAGGGAAGAGAACATTGCTTTCCCACAAGACAGTGACCGTAATATTCAAAACCCTTATTACTTGTAAAAGACTGCACCAACTGCTTGACCACTTCACCAGCTGCTAAACTGGTATCCAGTCCAAAAGTTGAGCAACAACCCTAAAATTAGGCACACTGCTTTGCAGTTGGAGCACGAAGATCAGAACTCAAACTCAGAGAAACAGCTGAATGACCGTTTTGCCATGAGTCCTTAACCACATAAGGAGCCAAACTGTAAAATCAATGACCGTCTGCAACTCAAAAGCCCTTCCTCTGACGAACCTTGGCCACTCTCTGGACAAGCGAATCCTTCTGGGTTGATGTCTACATTGCCTGGGATGTTTGTGGAGCTACCAGGAATTCTGCAGCAAGGACTTTAAGACAAAACTAGCCATAGCAAAGCCCATGAATCTCCATTATACAGATCTCCAAACCAGGACAGCTGATAGCATGGTCTTCAGTGGCACTAAAAAGCGAAACAAGAGTTGAGGTATTTCCTAAGACTGAATTTCAAACACATCTCCACTCACCATTAATCCAGCCAGTAATATTTCACTGTATTGTGGCCCACCATGAAACATGAAGATGTATTATTCTAACATCATCTCAGTAAACTACATAGTATACTGCTGCATCTTGTCAATTTACATCACTTTCACTGACATTTCTGGTGAGCAAAAAGAAGTCTTTAGGCAAAAAGCACACTCACAGAAACATTGGTTATAACAAACGTGGCCATTTTCCCCGAAGACCTGAGAGCTATCTAACCATTATATATGTTCACAACATCTTTTCTCTGAATTTGCTTGAAGAAAAAAACCCTTGATTTTCATAGTGACTTCTCCGATCAAGTTGCATCTAGATCATTTTTACACGATGTATAACCACTAATTTTACTGGATTATTCAATATCTATTTTCAGCAAATGTCTTTATATGCAAAAGCAAATGCACTTATCTGAAACATATCCTACAGCATTTTGATTGTCCATTTCAATGCTTAGTAGGAAGAAGGTTTAGCACTAGCAGAATAACAGCACTTCAGTTGTAAAGCTCAAAGCAAACAGAATTGAGACATCAACATGAGACACCAATGTGGGCTCACCTTAAGCACGCAGGTTCTTCCAATTCCCATAGAAATATTGATATCTTGAAGTACAACTGAAAAAAGGAAGAGCACTTAAACCTACAAGCCTAGATCAAACCTCTTCTCTGCACCTAAGCCATAAAACAGTAGCAGCTGTTCTGTGAAACCTAGGCCTGCAAAGCGTTACTCACATAAAGCATTTCATATGGATTCTGCACTTGGAAATCAGTAGGACTTCCACATGACCTTAAGATTTCATAGGAGTAAAGTCTACAGGGAATATAAAGTGTGTTTTACAAGAAATATACATGTCAAATCACAGGCATCAGTCATCAGTCTTGCTCACTCTTCCACTCTTCCTCCTCTTCCACTGCTGTCTCCACATTTAACTTACCTGCACAGCAGAGCACTGGAGCGCCAGAGCAGCAGAGAGGCTCTACATGGGTTCCCCTCCAGGACGCACCCTTCCCTGCAAACCCACACTCAGTGCATTCTCACAGTTGGAAAAGAAAAAGGGGAAGAGGCTCAAGAGGAAAAGAAAAGAATGAGAGGTTGGAGAAAAGTCCAGCTAAAGAGCCAGTCAGCCCAGCAAAACAAGACAGTATAGAAGCTCTATACATGACATTCACAGTTTTGTACCACATTTGTGAGCCCCCAAAATAAGAACTAGAGTCTGGTGACAACCAAGTCACAGGCAAATGGCAATGTAAACATCAAAGCATTTCACAGCTACATCACAACTGTAAGAACTACAGCAAATTATGTCATTCTTTCAAGACAGTATGTCATTTCATTCTGCTGCTGCTGATCAAGCTTAACTGCTGGGTATCTTATTAACGTGGATTTTTAAGGTGTAAGTTTTCTGCGGTTGGACTTCAACATTTTTTAAAAACAGAAAGGGAAAAATACTTTGTGTATTCACATAGCACTATTTTTCAGCTTGTAGTTCCCAAAGTCTGAATTATTTTAAAGAGGCCGAGAAAAGCAACAAAGAAAGCACATTCTTCCTACAGTAGACTCACTTTCAGTGACAAAACACGGTAGAGATTAAAACCTAATTCATCCCACTGGTAGAAAAATAATTGCATGGAAAAAAGAATACAGAATTTTTCTCTGTCTCAATACTTTTGTATCAACTAGCCGAATCTCCATTGCCATAAAAAACTAATCTTCAGGGTTTGGTACCCTTAAAAAGCGAGACAACGTGTAGTTTTTTTCCAGAACAATTTGTGACTGAAACATTTTAAATGTTGTTCTGCTAAAGTGAGCTAAGGCATTACTGTACACCAATACCAGACTGCACTTCAGCAGCTTGCCTTTGCCAACTTGCCTTTGTAGATTCCTGCTCCTTAGCAAATCAGGGTTAAGAAGTTTTGCACCATTTCATAAGAGTGAAGTAGTTTCTTGTTCTGTAATGCTATTTTATAGCTAGCAAATAAGATGTTAACTATTACCTTGCGCCACAACATTACACAATTAGCTGGATCCTATAGTCAAACTAAACCGCATAGTTGTGATGCTAACAGAGAAGCTACATGATACTAAATTGCTTGGACAAATCCTGTTCTCCAAATGGTGCTCTCTCATCTATCTTGCATATCAATAAAACACATCTGAGTTGTAATAATTCTCAAGTTGCAACTCAGCTGAAGTTTGACCAATATTTGTGGTCTCTCCCTTTAATTTAGCAGCTGAAAAAAAAAAAGGTAACTCAAAAAACAAAGAGAAAAGTCTTCTATGCTGTTTGGATTCCTTATCTAACACAGGCTATACATACTGAGAGCAGCTAACAAAGCAGTCCAAGCCCTTCAAGTGTTTGCAGTCAGCGATCCTGAGCTAAAGGCTTCTGAGGAGGATAGCTTGCCCCCTTAAAAAGGTATCAGAAGACAGGGAGAAGACAGAAACATGGTGCCCGACATCCACAGTTAAAGTTATCCGTTTGCAAATCAAACACTAGTTTCAGAATGAACTGAGCTGCCAATCTCTTTTCCTGTCTAAACATCCCTTATCTTGGAAAGCAAATTACAATCAGAAAAGATGATAGGTTTCCTTGGTGCTGAAGCCAAATGCAGCCCTGGAGTTGCTACTGCAGTGCTGCTGCACACGCAGCCCTGTGCAGTACCAATAAAGGCACTTGGGCAGAAGTGGCAGAGGCTCACTGAGAGGCTAAGCCTTACAAACAAAAGTTGCAAGGCAATACAAAAGCACCCTGTTCTACCTCTTACAGACAGCATAATTTTTTTTTATTTCTCCTTCCATAAAATCCATCAATATTTTCCTAAACAAGACATGACATCTTTCACTCACTCGACATTTTGTTTAATCAGAAGCCACTGGCACAGAGCAAATCACGCTTGAGGCTACTACAGTACATTGCGTTTGTTTGTTCAGTCTCTGTGCAACTGATGAAATATATCAAACTGGGGAACATTTAACCACTTAGACATATTGGATTAAGACTATAAATTACAGAAATAGTGTCTGCACACCTGTAAACTCTGCAGATATCCAGTGATACCGTGCCACATTATTTTCCTACCCAACTCAGTACCTAATGATTCCTTTGTTTAAAGGCACGAAGGAACATGTCATAGAAAATACCAGACATACGAGACCAAGCAGGGCCAAATTGGAACCAATTTTCCCCCAGTAGCCACTAATTTTGCCAGTATCATTTTCCAAGTCACACACAGCACTGCACTGTCCACAGAAGAATTTAATAGGATGAGGACAAAACACCAACATTTGTAGTGGTAAAGGCAAATGGATTTGGCTTTGCCATTTGAATGAGCTTTCAGTGCCATGTACTGGAAGTAGTGGTGCAGAGAATTTATCTCAACAGCATTACAGGGTACTGCACCGATGCTGGCCTCAAATAGCTGAACAGGATATAGAGGGGACCATCAGTAATGATGAGATTTCAAGAAGTCTATATTTCTCTAAGCTGCTTACTTAACTATGATGTGGTTACATCATTTCCACAGCATGTCCATCTCAGTGGTGAAACCTTACTGCGAATACAACAGGTTAGCAGAAAGTGAACGTTATTAAAAAACATTGTTGAACAGTGATGCTCAAAAACTGTTCACAAATAAATATCTCAGCTGCTTCAAATTCACATTTTTATAATCACAAACTGGCAGAAGTGGGATCATATAGTGTATTTTTTGGTTTAGCCTTTTCTAGTCTAAACACACTTCAGGAACAATTAGAGAGCAATATTTACACTGCATTTTGAAGCAGAAGATTCAAATATGGTTAAACAGACTTAGGCTAGGTCTGTTAACAAATACTGCTTCTTTATTAAGAGAAGTTATAGGCAACGAAACTTGAGAAGGCAGAAATGAACTACCCTGGATTAGAACTGAAGAAAATGCATTTTCAGCAGCCTCACTAGAAGACAACATCATCTTTCTCTGCAGAAACAACAAAAAAAGGTTTCATGTGTGCCAGCATTATACAGGATCAACAGTAATTTGTAGGACCAGTTTCATGGGGTCCTTTCTATAGGGAGAGCGAGCTCTACAAAGCCATTTTAATGAAATCATAAGAGCCACTATAAGACTAGGAATGTAGACACTAAGGTCAATAACGCATGAATGTTTTGAAACTGTCATGCAGGAAAGGAGGTTCCACTCAAAAGCTGCAAGGAGAAGGGGCAACTGGAATTTAAACATGATTCACTATATATTTATAGACATTAAGTATTACACATTCGGATTACTCATCTTGCTACATTCATCTGTACCCATACTAAAAAACCACCATGTTTGTGCTTATTTTACAATTACTGCATGTCACTACATCTTGTTCATATACTAGCGGCTCTTGGGGGCAGGTGACATTTACTAAATAGATACATAAAGGAAGCCACATATCGCGTATGATAGTAAATTTATTAACCGTAACTCACAAATAATGCTACATACTGTATCATCGCTTCAGTAGTTACAGACTTGAAGTAGTTCTTTAATAATATTGTGGCTTATCTCCATATTCAGAATGCATAAATGCTAAGGATAGGAAAAAATTAATCTAAGAGCTTCAGACATTTTCATTATTAATGCTATTTTATATTGGTTTTGGTGCTACTGTATTACTTGAGACACTGATAACAGCTATGCATGACAAGGATATAATTTTCCAGCAAAAAGAATCATTCCTGTGCTCTTCCTTTGACTTTGATTGGGGTAGGCCCAGAAATCCTACTGGCAATCACCTCTAACAAGCTGTCTGAAGCAATCAAAAACTCTGGTGTTGTACATTGCACATATCGCAACTGCATCAAACACAACTGACTGCAGCGGTCTGTGGTATTAAGCTGTCACTTAAGAAGCTCCATAGGAAAAACCCCCAAAGAAACCCATATAATTTCACCGTCAGGAAAGAAGAAAGAATGATGGTAAGCTGTTGCAACTATTTTAAATCTGCCTGAAAATTAATTCCCCTCCATGGTCCCCCCATCCCCTCCAAAAATGGAAAAAAAACAAGAGGCTTTGTCTTCCTTCCTGCCCTCTGTTCCCAGTCTGAAGTGTGCACTGACCTGGAGCAATAAATCCATCAATTGAAAAGTAAGCAGAAAAAAAATAATTCTCTTTCAGCCTGATCAGTTCCTTCACCCAAGCCAATGAACGCACAAACAGCAGTAACAGCATAAGGCAGACAGGAATGAGTGACTGCGAAGTGGAAGAAGAGTAAGGGCAGAACTGCCTTTTTCAACAGTAGCCAAATCTAGTTGAAATGATTGTGAAACTCCAACTTGAGCACATCTGAAGGCATAGGAAGACTGAAGGTTCTGCATCTGGGATAGCTGCAAGGAAGCAATGCACAATCACACTGAGCTACAGGAGACAGCTATCTTCTATGGGGATGTGACAATCTCAGTTATGGACTCCCCCCCCCCGCCTCGCTAAGTCTTCAGGTTTATCAGTGGCAGTCCTTAAAAGCATATCTCACAGTCCCACCTCCATAAGCGGAATGTCATTCACAAAACCTAGAAGAACAGCATAATATTCCCTCCGCAAATGTCAAACAGTACCTCCCACAATATCCTACATATATCAGCTTCTCTAAATTTTTAAGCCTATTACCAAGTAGGCTTCAACAGACAAAACACCCGGGAATCGTTTAATCACTGATGGTGTAACTTTATTCTCTGACCTTCTCCATAGCCAAAATATTAGGTAAAACACAAGGGAACTCTTCCCTGATAGAGTCCACTATGCTTTATTATTCAGGATGACATAACTGCTTGTTAGCACAGGCTCAGTCTCCCTAATACATATTCACTATAAAGCAACTTGTTTCCTTAAAGCTACTAGACTGGGCCAGATAGAGGGAATATGTGACTTCATGAGCTCTCAGAATCATCATAGGGAAGGTGAAGGTAGGCTAGCAGGTGTTACGGAACACAGAAAACATTCCAATATGACAACCTGTCTTCATGTTATTTAAATCTTTGACTTCTTTCCCTTCCCTGGCAAATTTTAACAGATTTCCACCCCATTCTAATACCACAACAAGTTAAAGGATGGAAACTCTTCCATTTTATTTGCACAGCCTCTTAACGGAGGGCAGGTCCACAAAGTCTTCCAACTCCGAGTCATCTTCAAAGAGGAAAAACAGATTTACCAGCCCCTGAAAATCATCCTTTCCAGCTCTGTCACTGCAGAAGAGAAAGTCCGTACATTACAAGCAGGAGCTCAAAAGCCCCAGACAAAAGGAACTAGAAAAGGGCAAACAGAAGGCATAAAACACGTGACATGCATTTGTGAAAACAACTCTGATGTAGAACACTGGGCATCTGGGAAATAAACCCTGATGAAGAAACAGAACAAGAGGAAAGACAAACACTGCAAAGAAGAATAAAGAGCTAAGGGATTTGCATCTAGAAGAGAGCACAAGAGAGAAGCCCGAGGCTGTTGCAAAACACAGAGAGAAAGCAGGGCAGAGCTTACCTAAAGCACAGTGAAGAAGAGAATATAATTCAATTTGAAGCAGAAAGCAAAAAAAAAAAAAGGCACCAAAAAATGTACCTGTTTTTTATGGAACACAGACAGGAAAAAGCAGAACCACAAGCAAGTGACATGGGAGGATTTTCTGAAATCGAAGATAAATTGGGATCAAAGGAAGACAGGCAAATGGTCAGTATTTAAGCGTGAGACAAGAAACAGTTCAGCATCCAGGTAATACTTCTTCCTTTAGGAATATAATCTTTTCTCACTGAGCACTTCACATCTTTCAAGATTCTAGATATTAATCTCCCCATATATATCCTCCTATGTTCTCCATTATGAAGCTATCTATTATACTATCTCTTCAGGCATATTTAATTGAGTTTGCCAAATTAATCATGAAAAGCATAATCTTTTTACATATTTAATATTCTATTATATGATCTTAAAGTATCAATCATCATTATACATATAAAAATAAAATATACAAATTCGAAAAACAAGAACCTGGATGTTTTGCTCTGAGTTGGAGAGATCTGCTTTGTCCTGCCTTTCTATTTTACAAAATAACATGCATGCATTTGGTTTACTTCAAAATCAAATGTTTTCTTGTAAAAAGAACATGGCTACATACTAGTGGATCTGGGTATGAAAAGCTTTTTTTTTTTTTAAAATCATTCATTGCTTCCTGTAAGTTACTTATCACCAGTTATTCTGTGGTTTTCTGATGACCACACTCAGCAGAGCAATCTTTTCACTAAACTAGTGTATTTCACCATGCTTTCACATATTTCACCAGTAACTCTATCTGTAGCAGGCAGACTTAGTAAATGGAACTATCTAAAGTTGTCTGAAATTAACTAATATTTATCTCTTCAATGTATACAACTTCCTTCTATACCACATTTAGAAGTAATAACCTGTTCCAAACAGTGTCTCTTTGGTGTCAATTGCAAAAATAATAGTTTCCTGAAGGTAGCCAACTTAAGGTATTTTTCTTCTGTTTGGCAATCACCTTCAGTTGCAAGAGGCAGAATTTTATGTCTCTATTCACATGATGCATGTCCTATAGCATTACTCACAAGAACTTCAAAGAATCATAGAATACTTGGCTGGGAGG
The DNA here is from genome assembly GCF_000708025.1 of Charadrius vociferus. Lineage (NCBI taxonomy): Eukaryota > Metazoa > Chordata > Aves > Charadriiformes > Charadriidae > Charadrius > Charadrius vociferus. The sequence continues at coordinate 1,336,243 of NW_009649467.1, read as the reverse complement.
GACCTCAAGAATCAGCTGGTCCAACCTTTCTTGGCAAAAGCATGGTCTAGACAAGAAGGCCCAGCACCCTGTCCAGCTGAATCTTAAAAGTGCCCAGTGTTGGGGAATCCATCACTTCCCTGGGGAGATTATTCCAGTGGATGATTGTTCTCATGGTGAAAAATTTTCCTCTTGCGTCCAGTCGGAATGTCCCCAGGAGTAACTTGTACCAATTACCCCTCGTCTTTTCCACATGACTCCTTGTAAAAAAGGAGTTTCCGTCTTCTTTGTAGCCACCCTTTCAATACTGGAACATGGCAATAAGGTCTCCCCTAAGCCTTCTTTTCTCGAGGCTGAACAAACACAGTTCTCTCAGCCTTTCCTCATACATATGGCAGGCTTCCCAGCCCTTTGATCATCTTGGTGGCCCTTCTCTGGACCCTCTCCAGCCTATCCACAGCTTTTTCTGCATAGTGGGGACTAAAACTGAATACAGTGTTCCACGTGTGGCCTAATAAGCACTGAATAGAGTAGGGTAATGACTTCTTTATCTCTGCTGGTGATGCCCTTGTAGATGCAACCCAGCATCCTGTTGGATTGCTTTGCCACAGCAGCACACTGTTCACTCATATTGAGCTGCTTGTCCACCAGGACCCCGAGGTCCCTTTCCACAAAGCTGCTTCCCAGTCAGGTAGGTCCCAACCTGTGCTGCACTCCTGGATTATGTTTTCCCAGGAGCAAGACCTTACATTGTCCTTGTTGAACTTCATAAGGTTCTTGTTAGCCCGCTCTTCCAGCCTATCCAGGTGTTCCTGCAGGGTGGCTGTCCCTTCCGCAGTGTCCACTTCCCCACTCAGTTTGGCATCATCAGCAAAATTCCTCAGGGTACACTTGATCCCATCATCCAGATCACTAATGAAGATATTAAACAGTGTTGGGCCCCATACGGATCCCTGGGGAACCCCGCTTGTGACAGGTTGCCAGTCTGAAAAAGAGCTATTTACCACCACGCCCTGGGTGCAGCCTGTCAGCCAGTTCCCCACCCACCACACAGACCACTTGTCTAGACTGTAACGCATCAGTTTCTCTGGGAGGAGGTTGTGGGGAATTGTATCGAAAGCTTCTGAGGTAGTGTTTGATGAACTGGCTGCAATGTAGTTTCTCTGCTGTTTTAAAGCTTTCTTGAGGAGAACCATTAAACAACATTAATAGTTACTTAAATGTTTCATTGGTCATGGCAAGCCGATGTTGCAGCACAGCCAAATTCCTATTCATGGACAAGCTCCCTGCAAGAAAATTAGAGTCCATTATCTGAAACAGCCTGCCTGCCAATTTGCTTGTCTGCCCGATTTACGGTGGTCACAGTGTCACTGTCTGACAATGTTTCCCAGAAGTCCCTGTGAGTCATAGCCTTCTATAGGGAAGCCTAGAACAACTCACAGGCAAGCGTTCAGATACTTCAGCATACAGGGATACAAGCAACAGTTTCCGATATCAGCTATTTTCTCCTCTTATTTGGCAGAACCTCTATCCTTGGTTTTCAGGCACAGACACTACCTTCAGTGTAGAGGTGTCTCTGTTCAACTGCTCTGCTAGGATTGCTGGCACTGCTCCTAGACACTGCTTCCACAGAAAGATGCCATCACATATTTTTCAATTTGCCTGGTTTTGCACAATTTTGCTTTCTTTTCTTGCCCACTGCTGAGGGAGATTTTGTAGCCTAGCACAGTCCCTGATGTCCTACCACATCTTTGGCATTCAATTTCCTGTTTGCTTGTGTGTCATGACTTGTCACTCCATGTGATGCTAATCTGAGCTTGACAAGTCATTTACTTTTGCTGTTTTGAACTGCTTTCATGTCACATATATGCTATCTCATCCTCATGAGTCACCGTTTGCCTCCTGAAAACAAGGCACTCCTCAGTGTAATGATTTCTTCTGCTACATTTACACTACTGTTCTACTCTGAGGGCTATCTTCAACTACCATGTTTTTCTCTGCTGGACCCAAGTTCCAACTTTCACATGTTGTCTGTTTTGTTCTGTACTTGTATGTTCACAAAGAAAAAAGTCATACAGCAGCATTTTCATCCTTGTTGTGCAGTATCTTGTGAAATTCCAGTCTGTCATACGTACATTGTGCTTGTGGTACCCATTGTCTTTGGCTATAGGTTAAGTCGCAGCTTTACTCTAGGGTCTGCCTTTCTCAGGAGCTGTAGCATGACTTTTGTTTGCTTTCTCAGTCATGTTCCTTAATTTTTCATCCTTGTTACAATTTTTCCATGAATTAGCTTAACTTTCATGAAGATGTAATTGCCTGAAACAGTTATGCTGCCCAAAGCATGCAATACAGTGATTATATAGTTGAGTTGTGGACTACAACAGTTCCAAAGATACCTCTCATGTATACATTTATACAAAAGCGCATATTTTGTCATGATTTTTCTGCTATAAAGTTACTTGGAAATAACCTCCTCTTTCTAATATTAAGACATATGCAGAAAGCTTCTCGAATTTTGTAAAGATTTTCCCAGCCTACTGCTTGTGAATCATGCACCAACTTTAATCTACCTCAAATAACAAACTACTATTATTCCTTCTCCCAATCCACCAAGAATTTCATAATTCTCCTTTTAGTTTGCATTGCTCACTCAGCTATCAGGGACTGACCTACAACAGGCTGCCTGTATTGACTTTATTGCTGTTTTTTGCAAAATTATCCTTTTTAATTTCACAAACCTCTTTCAGGAGCCAAATCACACCTAAAAAGAGCATTTTAGGAGGGAAAGGATGCCAGTGAGAGGGACCTTGACAAGCTTGAGAGGTGGACCTGTGCAAATCTCACTAAGTTCAACAAGGCCAAGTGCGAGGTCCTGCATGTGGGTCAGGGCAATCCCAAGCACAAATACAGGCTGGGTAGAGAATGGATGGAGAGCAGCCCTGAGGACTTGGGGATATTGGTGGATGAGAAGCTCAATATGACCTGGCAATGTGCACTGGCAGCCAAGAAAGCCAACTGTGTCCTGGGCTGCATCAAAAGAAGCGTGGCCAGCAGGTCAAGGGAGGCGATTCTGCCCCTCTACTCCACTCTTGTGAGACCCCACCTGGAGTTCTGCACCCAGGTCTGGAGACCCCAACATAAAAAAAAGACATGGACATATTGGAGTGGGTCCAGAGGAGGGCCATGAAGATGATCAGAGGGCTGAAGCACCTCTCCTATGAACACAGGCTGAGAGAGTTGGGGTTGTTCAGCCTGGAGAAGAGAAGGCTCCAGGGAGACCTTATAGTGGCTTTCTGTATTTAAAGGCAGCCTACAGGAAAGGTGGGGAGGGACCCTTTATCAGGGACTGTAGTGATAGGACAAGGGGTAACAGTTTTAAACTGAAAGAGGGTAGATTCAGAGCAGCTATTAGGAAGAAATTCTATACTGTGAGGGTGCTAAGACACTGGAACAGGCTGCCTAGAGAAGGTGTGGATGCCCCATCCCTGGAAGTGTTCAAGGCCAGGTTGGATGGGGCTTTGAGCAACCTGGTCTAGTGGGAAGTGTCCTAGCCCATGGCAGGGGGGTTGGAACTAGATGATCTTTAAGGTCCCTTCCAACTCTAACCATTCTATGATTCACTGTGCTGCGGCAGAAAGGGTTTGTTACAAAGGTAAAACATTTCAGCACTATCCATTCCTTGACATATTGCTTAAAACCTTTCTTCTACTGTTTGTTACAAAACCCCTTAAAGTGACAACAAACACAAAAGAATAAGTATAAATTCAGATGGTTTTAAATCATAGCAAAAGGAACCAGGAGCTTGAGTACTTGCACCCATAATCCAAATGATTATGTTTCTAAGAAAAAATAATTCCCACTGGCAAGCCAATGATTTATAAAGGTTTAAACATCGTAAATTGCCGTTTTAGCAAGTTTCTACATACAACAACTATCTCTGCTCTGTCAGTAGGTATGATATTACTGATGTGCCACTATGCTAGCGGACATTGCTCTGAACAGCAACTGGCAACAAGGACAGCATTAAGGATCCAGCAGGCTGCCTCACCGCCCATGCAAGACAAGTGCTTTTGATTCACAGTCCCCATTCTTGGAGTACAACTCATGCACTTGTTGAGATAAACATAAATGTATTCTTAGTTCCATGCATAAGTTATCAGCTTCTCTATAAACCCTCCTAATGTTACAGAGATTTCAGTGGTTAGGAATTCCTGGCTCATCTCAGCTTCCATCAAAGTTCATGAGGAAGCTGAAAATCAGAATGAAAACAGAAGCGGACCAAGCAGGGAAGAATATTAATCTAAAGTGTACATAAGTCTTCAGGGAATAAGTAGTTGATAATTGAAAATATGGCACTGAACCATTACAAAATTTAAGCTACAATCCTTTATTACTAAGTTTGTGTTGCCTTTTGAATTCCCCCCTCCCCAAATTATATTTGGTCCTGACTCAAATACAAGGAAGCATACACATATTTTAACACAAAAGGAGATGGCCTAAATCTCATGTAACAGTACTTTGGGAAATCCAGTACTATTTCCCCTCTACAGACTAATTGAGACATGAAGATGCAAATCTGAACCTATTTTTAAAGAAGCAAATGTGCCACGCTGATAACCACATTCATTGACTATAATCCTTATCACCCAAATACATATGGTGCAAGCTGAGACAAGACCACTCTCCTGCACTTGTGTATAATTTTGTGTTGAAAAAAAAATCATCACACCGTAGCCATGGTTACCCACAGAAGATAAGAGCAGCATTTTTCATCCAACAATGTCAGAAATGTGCATAAATTCGGGATCTGCGCTTGATGTTTTTTTCAGGCTTCCCCATCTGCACATTTATTTTCTGCTGCCTGTATATATCCTTTGACATACTAGGATTCTAGATATTTCAAGGAAGAGTTCCTTTTTCTCTGCTTAATCTAAAAAGCAGTTTTCCGTTATCCCTAAAGCACAAATTAATTGCAAATCTATTCTGAAAATCAGAATCTAAAGCTTACAGAAAAGCTTTTAAAAAAACTGCCATGCTCATAATAAGGCTGCTCCATTTTACATTTGACACTTGTTTACTGAAAAAACTATACTGTCAGTGTACCAACTGGTACAGCACTGCTTTTGTCTTCACATTATAAAACCAACAAAACTAAAATAATCCATTAACTTATTTCTTCTCCCAAAAAGATAAGCTTTTATCTGAAGCGTAACTTATTTGGTGAAACTCCACGATATTTCATGGCCTAACTCTCCATACAGATAAAATGGGAAAAAAAACCAACCCAGCATTTGTGAGAGATTAAAACCAACTGCTAAATTTTACAGAGACAAAAAGTGTGCGTATACAGTCAAGTGCAGTGCTGCCTTAATTGTGAGTGACATTTGCAAACCTGGGACACAGATCATGTGCTAGTCACAGAAATACTGCATTTGCTCTATGGGTCTCTTCCCCTCAAAAAAAAAAAGAATATTTAAATAATCAAAAGCAAATATGTCTTGCAGAAACGGCAAGCTGCAATTATCACTCTAAATACAGACAGATTAGAGGCTGTCTAGCAAAGAATCATTGTAAGAACTCACCTGCCATGGAGATCTGCAACCAGCTCCCCAATTAAATAACTGGGAGGATCACCTTCAAATTTAGCTCTCGGTGTTTCTAAGGATCTCTCATAGAAACAGGATTCCCAGGATTTAAAAAAAAAAAATAAAAAAATATCAGGCAGCCCAGTACTCACTGGGGCATCTGAAAGATACTGAAGTCCTATGTCTGTGTGCATCAATATGCCAGGAACACATACACAGCTGCCCGTGCTGATAGATACAACACACAGAATAGACTACTTTGCCAATTGCAGGAAGAAATTCTCCCCTGCTCTCAATTTCTGGATGGCCTTTGTACCTCCATGTGCTAGCACAATTGAGTATGGGCTCTTCTAGAAGTGTTTTAGGATCCTTGGTGACAATGAACATATTTAGCAGAGTACTATCATGCACCTAAAGGATTTTAAAGCTATTTGAGAGACATGGTAATTTAAATCCAAACAATTCAGCTTCAACGGGATCCTTATTACATGCACAATATCCTATGCCTACATCAACCAAGAGCAGCAGAGAACCAAAGCAAGACCCTGCCTGAATGAAGTGTGAAAAACCTTCTGAAGAGTGAAAAACCAACTGAATTCTATACCTTATCTAAACTGACTGAATAATTATTAGTATTGGTGGGATTTAGAGAAAAAAACCACAAAACAAAGCTGTCTCAGTGAGATACACAGACATAAACTAGCATGTAACTTGGACCAGAATGGCAGGTTGCAATGAAGAGAGAAAGCCTGTAGTCAGTATCATTTGCCAGGAAAGAGGGAGAAAGAGGGAGACAGCCCAGCTGGGCCAGGATGGATCCATATGTGCAGCAAAACATATCAGTGAGATGCATCACACACCCCTGGGAAGCTAGCATGCAAGAAGGGCTCTAAGGAGATCCTACTGCCATGCTTTCATGAGGAGAAAAAGATGTTCTTACTTGTGCCTGGCTGAAGATGTAAGATTCTGGATGTTTTGGAAGCCAAAGGCTGAAATGGTGGCTTGGGAATAGATTTGGGTAGGATTTCACCTCAGAATTTTGCCTTCAGGAAAGGAATGATGGCTGTAATACAAAGCCACTCCTCTAGACATAGCGATATTTTCACAAAGTATTATTTTCTACATCCTTTTGTGTGGTCCTACATTTGTAAAAGACACTAAATTCTTCCTACACTAACATTCAACTATATATTGTTTTATTAGGCCTACTGAAGAAAAATAATTTTTTAAAATGTCAAAATAAAGAATATGACAAAATAAATAATTTCCATGTTTTAGATGTGCTGAAAAGAACCCCCATGTTTTAGGGATACCTACTTATGTTTTAAATTAGAGTAACCACTGCTGGAAGATAAATCCGTTCAACCTATAACAATTCCTTTATTCTCCATCTCAACAATTCTGAGTTAGAGGCTCACTCAGTCTATGGGATTTGTTTTAATTGAGCACATCTTATTGACAGCCAAAGCTTTGTAAATTATTGGGTTTTTTTTAAATCAAGATATTCATAGGTCTAAGTTTAAACTCAGACCTAGCTGCATTCATATCTAGCAATAATGAAGATACAGATAAACATAGGATGGGTAAGTATGAGTGTTCACATGTGTACTTCAATTGTACTATTCATATATTTTCCACACAAAAGAAATCTTCAGGGTAGGAAACCATTTACATAGTAATCACTACATAAAATAGTGTGATGTTAAAGATGATGTCAGAATGTGGAATACGCAGTTCACGATCATTTCTCACACACACTACCAACTGCCTTAGTCTCTCCCATTCATATTCCAGTTTAGGCAATGCCTATTTTAGATGTCTGCAAAGATCTCCTGTATACCTAAAGATGACAGATATTTATAACTCATTTTACCTTGTGCTATTTTTTCCAATGATAAACCTCTTTTTTTTCCCTAAAATATTATCTGTATAGATTAACACTTCAGTTACTTAAGAAAATTATTTTTATTATTATTTGCTGATCTGTACAATGTTATAACAGGTCCGTACTGGAATTTATGTAGGAGACAGAAGCAGCAGCTTACTGAGGTGTTAGTAGACCAGAGCTCTTACCAGCCTAAGCACCTCTCTGTAAGATGCCAGAGGGATAACAAAAGACATCTGCACTTCTTGAAAGCTGACTAATGGTATTTATTAATGTAATGATTACTGAATTTCTGGGAAAGGATATATAAAGTGAAACAATGATGGAACAAATACTATTTTTCTTTCAGGTATAGTTCTCTAAGGGATGCGTCAAATGACTAGCTAGACTGTTTTTTTAGTGAACAAAAGGCTCTTTACTGATTCCCATTAGAATCTGCTGCCTTTGTCTCAACAGCGTGTACAAACACACAACAAGGGAGGATATAAACAGCTGTCAGGGGCTTTAGCACAATACACTGCAGAGTAAAATTTTTAAATCTATAACATGTCTATTAGAACATGGTCCTCCCCAAAAATACATTGTGAGAGCTGAGCAAGTGACTCCTGTAAGGCACTAGTTTGCTGCAACTGGAGAGCAACAAAAATACTAGCAGAACTGCCTGCTCCAGAATCAAATCCTACTTACTGGAGGAGGAGGGAAAGAAAACTTCTGAAGTCCCACTGTAATAAGCATGTTTCCTTTAGTTTTCTATATAAAAGTGTTTTCTATATAGTTTCCTATATAAAGTGTTGGGTATAATAGCTCTATAACTCCTAAAATAGTTTGAAGATGCCCCTTAAAGTGTTGTCTCAAAACCAACAGGAACACAGTACAATAGAAATATTTGTTTGGGTTTTTTTTAACTTGATAACTAATGTCAATTTATCAGAACCTCTAATCAACTTAGGCTTTCGATCTCAAATTTTTATAATCTCTCAGTATTTTCAGGGTTTTTTTTTTTTTTTCCCTTACACCTTCCCATTAATGGTTATATGTTCCTACAATGTTCTTATAAACATGGAATTTCATCTGGCATACGAAAAGGTCAGCACTGACAAGCAGATACTCCGTGTTCCATTACTGGACAAGTTTTGCACATATTCTTTCTCATAAACACTGCATATACACTCTGGATACTCAGCTGGTCTCTAATAGCTACAAGTGCTGCACAGATACTCACATCAGTAGATACTTTGCTTAACATGCTCAGTAGATTCTGTCCATGTTCCAAAGCACGTTAGCCAACATTACAGCCCTGAAAACTTCAGGAGACTTTCACAACACATTCAATAATAATGCAACACTTGCCATCAAAAATATAATCACAGAAGTTTCTTTAAATCAGTGGTTCCAAGACCGCAGTTACCTGGAGGTGTTTCAGACAGGTGCTTCAACTGTGACTCACTGCTATACATCAGGGTTTACTGTTTGTCAAGCTTTATTTATCAGAATCTGCAAATACAATAGCCATAGCAGAATAAAAACGTTAAGCAGGAACGAGTCATGATAATGTCAGAAAGAATGACCTCAGTTTTTTTCCTCTACAACAGGTCATACGGTGACCCTGTTTTTTACCATGAAAATTTATTTCTGGGTGATCTGTTTGTTCAGGAAAGTAAAGTTATCCTCATCCAGAATGACTGAATTGGGAATAAAGCATCCAGAGATTTGCAAACAGAGCAGTATTTGAAAGCAATAAGCAATGATTAATCAAATATGCTTAAAACCATACTACTATGTGTTGTGATCCTGCCTCCCTGAACAGGGTTATGTTGGATTGGTATTTTAATGTGGCTCAGAAGAACACCTGGATCCTCAAGAAAACAGAGTAAGTTAGTGCTGAACCAATTCTCCAGTGTGATGTTAACATACCTGTCCTGTTGCAGTTGTAAATTAAATACAAGACAAGGTCCTGACCATTTGTGATAATTACAGATCCCATGATACCTGAATGCCAGTTGCAGTAACCCAGATAAATTCCAGTTTTGGAAATTTCAACTTACTTTTATACATATTCACTGTGGTTTCATTAGAGTATACCATTATTCTTCCCTTGTTCGAGATTAACATGTTCAGTGCCACACCGAGTAACAACAGTTGTATTTTTGTGGTGAGTGAAGTCAGTACTATATATAGTTTGCAATCAGGACATATAGCATCTAGTCAAAGGGTAATACAGGTAAGAGGTGTTATAATGATTACGTTTTCAAAGAAGTACCATGGAAAACCAGCATGAAAATGATTTAGCGATTTTCTTCTCGCTTCTATTCATCACAGGAGAATCATTCTATAATTACATTGTTCAGTTTTATAGAACTTTGCTGACATTTTTCTAGATTTTTTTTTTCTTTTTAAACTGGATACCTACAAATAAAATGTTAAAAAACCACTCTCTCAACATCATGCACAAGTAATCAACTATGGGATAGTTTGCAGAGAATTAATGAGTTTTAGAAATACAGCATAGCAATTACACACAGAAATTGTCACAAAAAACTTACAGGAAGCAAGCAGAAACATGAAAGTATCCTTTTTTTTATTCTAAGAACCAGAGAGTGTTTTACTAATGCAAAAGAAAGTACTAAATACCTCAGGGCTCAGAAATACACGGGGCTACAAGACAAAAGTGAAAGCTTGCTAAAGGTTTTAAAGATCAAGAGTATCACCTCGAAGCCACTCAGGCTGAGCCTCACTGGCTAAGAACTGGAGTGACACAGTTCCAGTTGGCACAAAGACATCCAAGTTCAGCATTCATAAATTGCAAAACCTGAGAGTGGTGGGAAATGTACACTGAAGGCAAAAAGCTCTAAACCAGATCACAGCAAAACACAAATCAAATGTATATACAGAAACATCTACTTTCATATAAAACTACAGACAAGGGACAAGCTCTCTATTAAAATGCCCTGACTTAAATGAAGAATGCAATTCATCCCATCTAACAACTCCAGGACACCGTGGGGAAAAGGAACAGTAAACTAAACTGGATTAGAGTATACTCTGAAACGTTTACACCTAATTGGCTACATTAAAGTTATATCCAAACAATTTCCTACTTTCAAAGGGAATTACACATTGAAATGTTGTTTTACTCCCTTGATTAAATAAGCCAGACTGGCCACATTCACATGCTCTAACAAATATTGCTTTGTTGATTCTTTTCCAGTTTAAATAAACTGCCTGCAATAATTAAGGTGCTTTCTTTAAGCTACTCGACCCAGGAATTACATGGCGTTATGTTCCATAGGCTAAATAAAGGACATTGTATCTGATCTGCTGGCAAATTTTAAGAGTGGATCATCCCGACCCAATTAACTTGTCCTGTTAGACTGATTGTTTTTGCTGAGCGATGCAGATGAGAATAGCTTAAAGCCAGGCTGCACAAAGCAACACGTGCTGGCATCCTTAGCAGTGCGGATTAAGAAATGCAGAAAGCTCAATGTATTTTCCATGTGTCTTAAGGTCACGAAGGGAATGTCCCACTCAGCCACCTGAACGGTACAACAGGAAAAGCCCAGACTGTATTTTACCTTTGCGGTTCCACAGCAAGTGCGCTTGTCCATCTCCCCCCTTCTGCCAACAAGAAGCAGGTTAATCGTACACAGCAGTTCTGTTACACGATGATAGGTGTGAGAAAGGGAGGCAGCTAAACTGTTTGTGTTCAGCACAACACCCTGAAGTCAACATTTGAAAAATATATACAGGAAAATTAGTACTTACTGGCATGAAAGCAACCCTGGGGTTTTCTTACTCTGTGTATGCATATGCAAGAGCTCTGCTGTATATTGCTGAAGTTTGGTTTACAAGGAAAGTTGAAGATACATTCCAGATCATTCTCCTGCAGATATGACTAGTGCAGTTGAATGGGCTTAAAATGTGTTTTCATGCAACATCAAACGGAAGAACAAAATCCTGGGCCAGATTCTCAGCTGTTGTAAAGTCATCTTTGATCCACTGACCTCACCAAGCTTGCACTGATTTTAAATTTGAATATTCTGTGAATCTCCTCCTGTTGCTGTCAAGCAAAGGGTAGCTATAACACCTGTGGAAAATGCCACCAAATGAACTAAGCACAACCAGCGGCACAACTCAGGTAGCTGCTAACATCTAACACAGAATACCCAGATACACGATGCTTGGCTACACCAATCAGACCTGAAACAAAGCTGCACGAATACAATAACTTTGCTATTATACCACAAAAAAGACATCATATTTCGGTCTTGCTTCTACCTACTGCATACTCTGATCCTGCAGGCAGCCGCTGCAAAATGGACGTGCTGTGCCCGTGCGGCCACACTCAAGCTGCTGCCCTCGCCACACCACTCACAGGATTAATTAAGAGTGAACTTCATTCTGGTCAGAGTCGCGGGGGATCATGTAAAAAGGACATCTGGCTCCTCTTCCAGACACACAGGGTGCCCGGGCCCAGGGGCAGCGGCGGGGCTGGGGGGGCTCTGTGGGGAGAGGGCGGGGCAGGGCGGGTTCCAGAAGGTTCCGCCAGCCCCACTGCTGAGGAGCCCCTCAGGGGAGTGGCGGGAAGAGGAGGGAGAGCACCCCTCGGAGCGGGAAGAGACAGAGGAGCTGGGAGCGGAGAAGGGAGGCTGAAGTGGGGGAAAAGGGGGATCCAGGAGCGTCGTCTGTCCGTCCCTGCCATTTCAGGTACCGTCAGGAGAGTCGTGGCAGACAGATGACAAGAACTTCTGTCTCTATCCGTTTTGAATCCACGCCTTTTCAAAGGCGAACAGCATATGCCATTTCTAGCTTACATTTTCAAATACATTTCTGAACACCAAATGGAGCACACAGGAATCAAAGGGTGGAATTTTACTTTCTGAAATAGAGGCTTATTTTTAAGAGGTGAAAAAAGCTCCTTGTGAAATCATGCTTACTTAGGGGACCTGAAGCCCCTGAGAACAACCAGTTTCCTAAACAAATAAAGCTGGCCCCTGACAATATAAATACCTTCTTCAGCATGTTAAAAAACAGGGAAGCAATTAGCTGAATATTGAAAGCGAAAGCAGATATTTGAGTGAGATAATACCTTTGAGGTGGTGAAAATTTGAATTTCCCTTTGTCTTTTTTTCCTCAAGAGCAACCTTTCCAACATGCGTACTACTTCTGTTTCCAGGGTAATAGGAAAGAGAAGACAGTCAAAAATCTTTGTGTAATTTCAATTAATGACACATCTTGTTAATGTCGCAATTCAGAGCATACGTGCCTGGCAAAATTATAACAGTGAGGGTATTTCATTAATAAAATAGTTTATCAAAACATGTAGTGAACTCTCCATCACTTGACAATTCAAATGAAGATTAACAAGTCTTTATAAAAATTGTGTTGCAATTTAACGAGCATTATGTCCAGCTGTTATGTTCTGCTTTGCAGAAAAATCAAGACAAGTTGAATACAACGATCCTTACTAACCTTAAGAAAACTAGTCAATCTTATGTAGAAATAACTACACCCATTTTCCAACATCAAGTGCCAAACTTCTAATGTTTGTAATGACGTTTTGTTAATAGATGCTCCTGTTACTGTTGCCATCATTTTCACTTTCTGATGTGAACTGCTGCCCATTTGGTTTATAAGCTTAGATATTTTTCCATGTCAGGTTTAAAAGTACAGTGGCCTTCCCTCCATGAAAGGGAAGCTGTGCTGGTTTTGATGAAAAGCACAAATCCAACTTCTCAACACCCTGCAAAGTCCAACAGTATTCTTTTTGGGGGATTTAAGCCTCAGTATTCATAAAAATGGATCCCTTTAGTGCAGATTCACAGCCTTTACCCTCTCTGCAAAGGTACAAGTTATTTTCACATCCACTGCATTGGCACCTTATTGAGAATGTACCTTTTACAGTATTTATAACTTATTCCCACAGCTAAGGGGAATGATTCAGAAAACACAACGTTCCTTCTAGCTTTGTATAAACCTTCTGTCCTGTATGACATCCCTCCAAGCCTCACTGTATGTCTTTGTATGTCATTACAATTTTAGTAATAACAACAACATCACCACATTAGTTTAAACACCCTAAGGCCTAAAAAAAGCCAAAAAGGCTTTTTTTGGGAGTTTTCCCCCCATGGCTGACCAGGAGCTTAATTCTACCAGGCCAAAAGAATAGCCATAAATAAGCATGCTTCCAGCACCTCCTTGCAAATTACTTATACTTGGTAAAAAGTCAATAGGAGAAGTTATGCAATGCTCTTCATGATTATTGATGCCCATGTTTTCGTACACTTGCTTTCTAGTAACAATGAAGAAACGGTGCTGTCATGAAAACAGTACCTTACAAGAACAATTCCTTGAACTTATATTTTTCCAGCTAAGTTAAGCTAAAGCATCTTACTAGGATAATGATAACACATACAAAGCACCGTAATACTAAAAATAAGACATCTGTATGGATATGCCTCCTCCACTTAATTGCAAACAAGATTAGCACAGCGTATAATCAATATAAAATTGTGTTTGCTGCACAGGCCATTTTCTACAAACATGTAGCTAAATGCAAACGCACATTTCATTTTAAAATCTTTTATTTCAACACAGTAGAAAATGCTATGCCATCACTGTAGAACTAAATTCTTCTCACAGTCAGAAACGATACGATGGAAGTATATCACTGAGAAGCTGCAGCAAAAAGTAAAGACAAAACCAGTTGCAGCCTGTAGTCACGCTAATTAAAAGCAATCCATTGCCAGTGTCTTACACAAAATTAAAAATCACAAAGAAATGAAGATGGTGTGATATGGTAGCAAGACAAGAACTGCATTAATTAAAGTTAAAGGTGAGGCAAAACTCCACAGAAACTAAGAATTAGAATCATAGCTGTCTCCAGTACTGGAACTTAACGCTCTTCGTGCATTCAGTACAAATTCACAGGACTTTCTAAACCTTTTCAAGGGAATGCCTGCCATGCCTCCCTGGTAGTTCTTCCCCTCTGTGGGGGATCCACCAGGGAACCTCCTGAGTGCGCACCTTGGGCCAGAGCTTTAGCCAAGAACAAGTCAGCACAAAGGAGAAGTGCAGATAGCATACTGCCTTTCCTGCTAAAAGGAAATAGCGAGCATTAATTCTTCTGCCATGAAATACATTTTCAGTCCCATTTGCCTAGACACCAAGGAAGCCATTAACACTGTGCCTCAGGAATGAGGGGTCAAATATAAGTAAGACAGAGCCTCAGTGGCCAAATATCAGGTTATGTGTTTTCCAAGCCTTGCCCTGAACTTTACCTGGATCCTCACCATACACAGCGCAGAGCTCACCTTATCCGCTCTCCAATCTCATGGGGCTAAAGGAAGTCACTGGAAGAGTTTTGCAGCTTTTGTTCTGTCCTAATTGCCAGCAAAGAAACACAACAGATGAGGATAGTCCTATCTCTAAAACGTGGGGTTTTTTTAATTATAAAAATAGAAAAGTAGATGTTATCACCTAAATAAGCAGAATATATAGACACAAGTTTTTGAGAATACACAAGTCAAAGCATCATTATGATGTTTATAGCTAAGACTTTCTCACGACAACAACTTTAACGAACACCCATGTGAGTCACAAACAAGGATTTGCCAGTATTTTTACTGGAGGCTAGAAGTTTACTGGAAAACATACTGAATTGGCTACCTCCTGCTTTTATCCTATAGAAAACAGGATAGCATTTTTAGCATGGGCATCTCTCTAATGACATGGCAAGGCTACATAGTAGCTATGATGTGATCATAAGTCTAGTAATTTTGTATAAGGAAAAAACATGAATATAGCGGAACAGAATCACGAAGCAACTAATTATAAAGTGTTTAAATGTTTTAAATGTGTTTAAAACATAAGAGTACAGTGAAATCCAGGTAAATTGAAAATTTGCAAAATACCTAGCTGTTTTCACCTGGAGAGGCTTGGGTGTTGTCATTATAATGAAATTTAACTACCGAGTTAGTCACTTATCCTTGAAAGATCAGCCTCTGTGCGGTCTGACTCTCAGTCTGCAAGTTTTGTTCTGGAACTCCAAATTAAAATAGCAGAAGAGGAAAATAATGAATCACACAAAAAGCTCAACCTAGCCTTAAGGGACACGCATGACCACACATCCACAGTAGTTCACATGCTTCAACAGCAAAAATCTCAGGTAGGAAAAAGATGACCTCAGTGAACTTTCCACTCCTGAGGCAGACAGTGTTGACATTCAGCAACAATGCTAGCATTCATAAACATTTCTACTTTCACTGGAAATTACCTATGGAGTTGAGAAAGCACATGATATAAATGGCCAAATTGGATTTTTTCCAGGGGATGGGGATGGGGTGGGGGGGAAACAAACAAAAAAACCCAAACACAAATACTACCTCTTTTTCTATACTTCTAGTGATGACAGCTTCTCAGGGTTTCATTCTACCAACAACCGTACAGTCTGTGCACATTATCAGATAAGTATACCTAAAAACAGACCTCTGAATAAATTGGTAAGTTCAGATGCAAAATAGTTAATGGGTATCTAATATACAGTTATCAATCATTCAACAAATAGCACTTTGCACCCATTAGATTAGAACATGGACATAAAGAGCAGCTGTAGTCTCAAAAATAAATGCCCATTTACAAATCTTAATGCAAACGGTGGCTTCTACTAAGCACAAGTTAATCAGTAAAAATTAAAGCTAAGCTAATAAATTAATACTTTTCACAAGCATAAAATAAGCCAAAGAGGATAAACATAGACTAATTTCAAATCTAAGTAGTATGTTTGATTATCTATTTAGTACTAAATAGATATATTTCATTTATATATATAATGTTGTATGGGCACAGCTGTATGCCAAGTTACCATGACCAGAGCAGATTATCAGAAGGTTTATTTCTAAGAATGATTAGTACTGTTCTAGAGATAATGCATAAATAGGTCAATAAAATATTCAATATATTTAATCAGTTTTAACTTGTTACAGTGTACCTGTTGCACTGTAGTTCAAAACAAGAGGGTTTAATTTACCCACATTAATAACTCAGCTACTTTGGGAAACTGGGGTACACTGACCTGTATGTAACCCACACAATTAACTACTGACAATTATGGATTCCCCAAAGACCTTTGACTACAGAGTGTGAGACAGAACAAGGAAAAACTGTGATGCCTAAGTGACATATAGCCATTTTAGGCCTCCTTTGGGAGGATCTCCTTGCAGTTTTAGAACTACCTTCATGTTGTGGCGGTTATCCCACAAGAATGCCAATAAATCTTTAACTTGCTAGTATTTTGTAACAATTCAACCCCAGTATTTATAGGAGCTTTGCAAAATTAAACCAGAGGAATCAAGTCCTCACAACATCATGTCAGACAGTCGTCCTCCTCATAAGCTGCAGGAGAGTATATGACAGCCATTAGGCCTAAAGGAAATGCAACCTAGAAGAGCCAGGGCATTCACACAATTCTCCCATCTTCATTAGTCTGCAAGTTCTTGATTTAGTTGTTTCTGATGAGCACAATTAATTGCACTTGCTGCCAGGATGAGAGAGGGAGGAGTTTCCTGAGGGAGTTAGAAGTTTCCTTCTACAGAGCAAAGCCAGTAGTTCATCCATCCCTGGAGATTCACTGAAAGTTAGGACAGCCCGCTATAAAGAATCACTTTTGTTCAAGTCATTTACCACTTTGCAATATCCTAATAAGAAAAGCAGGGTGCATTTGAGACATTGTGACAACTTGGATTTCAAGTGTGACAGCTTGACAGGTGAAGCAGTGATGCTCGATGTAAGTTACTGAAATAAGCCTGAGGTACAATACTCCCTGCAGCTTGTGAAACAGCCGCATCAGCTTGAGTGGACAGACACAGATGATAGTACCTGAGTAACAAAGATGCTCTCTGTCAGTCTGGATCTCACTACAGTCTCCACCATCTTTTCCAGCTGCTTCTCTGCCTTTCAGTACTACCTCAGTCTTGTTTCTGTAGATCAAGCCAGCTAATTTTCATCCAAACTCACTCTCAAAATTGTCTCACTCCATCAGGTGTTTCCAGCTGGATCATCCCAACACACTTGATGGCTTCATAGCCCATATTTCATTACAAAACCTCCCCTTGGCAGGATGCTCATGTCAAAGGGCAACAAAACAGCTTTCTTTGACATCTCATAGGAGAGGACAGGAGAACAATTGTCCTTAACTATGTTTGGGGCCTCTTGTTCCTTTTCTCCTCCCTTCTACTGACTCCCCCCAAAATATTAAAGAAGTGAGAACAAGCCAAGCTTCAGAAAAAAAATCAAGGTAACTTTATAAAAGTGAAAAAATGGATTTCCACAGTCATCCACAGTCAATCTTCAAGCCTTTACTGTTCTCATAATCCTGCCACAGAAATTACTCATGTGTGTAAGCAATACTACAAAACTAAACCCCAGACATTTTACAGCATTTTGTGAATCATACTAGTTTTAAACAAGGGAGATCGAATACCATAACCTACCATGTGATGTAAACCACCTATTCAACAGATGCAGATGATATTATTAAATATTCTGGAACTATAAATATTATTTCATCTATATCCCAGAGGATGGTTTAAAACCCACATTTGTGCAGAAAAAACTATATTGTATGAATATATTCACACATATATACATATTTATACAGACAGCAGAAAAAAATTCTATAAAACAAAAGGTTTATGAATAGATAATTATCCCACGAGAATTGCAGTAAGGCATTCAGGGATAATGAACCCACGTACTTAGTGCCTATACTTTTTTCTTTATAATCTATTGTATATTCTATTTGATTTTCTGCTATTTTATCTCCTATAAAGACTCTGGGAAATGGTTATGTAATTAGTTTTAACTAATGCTGTAAACAGGTTTTCAGCTATTTTGCCATATGTTAACGATGACAGAAGATGTTACAACAAGTGATGAAATTCATTCACAAAGAGAAAGCCCAAGAATTCATGGGGGTTTATGCTCTAAGGGTAAGAAATCATTTTGGCTCCTTACCAGAATGAACTGTTTAATTAGAAAACATTTTGTACTGAATTTACTAGTAGTTCAATACAGCAAATCTCACTGACTCTTCCCATCATCAAAATCCTCATTTAAGGGATAAAGCGCCTCTCAATTCATAGAGGTATTGGTATGTGGAGTTGTGACTGTAAAGGCTAAGCAGTATGACAGACACTAGTGTATCAACATCATAGGAGTTTCAGTCAACCTTTTGAATTGAAAAATTCAATTGAACGTCTCCTCATTTGCCGTTGCCACTAAACTGTGAAGAAAGCATCACAGTAGTGGGTGACTGGCTTTTGGGTCCTCCACAAGTGTGAAAGGCAATCAGGAGCTAGGAATTTGTATCCCTAGAGGAGAAGTAATTTGTCCCTTTGAAAGTATTTTGAAACACCTTAGAGTAACTGTGAGCAAAGCAGGGACTAAAGGGGACATTCCCTTTAACAACCATTCACTCAATATTATTGCTTCTACAGATAGTTAATGTAAAACACAGCATTTAAAACACTGTCCTGGTAACAACCCTTGTTTATAAGGATTTGAGTAGACCTGCTCAAAGGCATTCATATGTCAGACTACGAATAGGTGCTGCTGTAGAAAGCAAAATATATTTTTGCCTTCTCTGACAGTGCTGCATAGTACCAAGGTCACTTAGAACTCCATCTGCCTTAACACTAAGATGAACAAGCTCATTCTTTTGTTTTTCCTTTAAACATCAGTTCACAGTGGTATATTTCCATTCCACCAAAAATTCCCCCTGCAAAAATTGTGCATCTCCTGGAGCACAATTAAGTACCTGTAAAACCTGACTGACTAATTTCCAATTTATAAAAAGTAATGCAATTATCTTGTTCAAATTAGATTTAATTACAAAGCCTCTAAGTGGTCTAAGAATATTTTCTTGATAAATGCTCAGCTGAAAATTCCCATCATTTTCAGCACAGTACACAACATCCATTTCTAATTGTATACCTCTCCTTCTAGTTTGATAATCTATGGTTAATTGCACCACCCTGGAGCATCTCTTCAAATGGTATGTGGTTTCTATGCTGAAACATCCAAATCCAAAGGAAAATGCTAATAACCTTTCAGACAGAAGTATGTCCAAACCCCCCGCAATCCGGAAAAAAACCCAAAAAACAACCCTGCAGAAACCAGTATCCGCCAATCCAACAAAGCAGCTCCCATTTTATCCTTTCAGCAATGCCACATAGAGCTGGTTTCCAAGGGCTCACCAGGCTGCTGCTAGATGTCCACAGCAAATTAGTAAAAATGCTATCATGATGTACGCAGAGATGGGAAACATCCCACTTACCATCTTCCTCAGAATATATACTCCAATAGTATCCACAGTACCTGCATGTCAGTATTCTCCTATTGCCTTTATTGTTTTCATTCCATAAGTTGGCATCAGAAATAAGAGCCAAAGAAAGTGATAATAATGTAGACAGGGATGCTCAGTGCCACATTCACTTACCTGCAAAAGGAAAAGCACAGGGTTTGAGCTCACTAATCACAAAAGTTAGCTAATCTTATTAGATGGCTGCTAATTATCTCTGACACAAAGAAGGATTACACGAAGCAGGAAAAGAAATGTTTTTTAATAGACACTGATTGGTTATACTGGGGAAAGGAACAAATATTATATTTATCAAGAGATCATAAACATTTCCCTTTCTGTTTGCTGAAGAGCAGATGTGACAATGAAACAGGTGGTGGAAATATAAACCCTTCTAAAACCTCCAGGGTGTTTTCTCAGGAAGTGTCTAATGATTGTCACTAGATCTGTTGCAGCGCTTACTTTATAGGCTAACGTGGTGCAAGTCGTTGCTGGGGTTTTGCCAGTGATCTCCTAGGCAACTGGCTGCTCAAAGGAGCCACAAATAGAAGCAGTAAACCCCGCTCCCGATTTCAGTCTCAAAGCAGTTTGTGCTTGTAACATTCACTGTGCAAGAAAATATACATCCTTCAAAGGATGGGTGATCATAAAAGCATGCATTCCCTTTCTTAACATACTACAGCCACAGATGTTGGGAATAAGAATCAGACTTGTGCATTAGTGCCAAGAAAATTACCAAATAGCTTATTAAAAAGTGTTTTCAATTTGTTAGATTTTTACGAAGAACATCTCAATTAACAACAGTACAGTGTTCAAGCAGACTGCTTAGTAATATGAGGTATCATTTGGGCTCCTCAGGCATCAGAGAAAACAAGAATTTATTCTTATATATTCTAAAGATTTATTCTAATGACTTTATATGGTCACTTATTTCTGTTTAGCCTACAACACAAGCATAAATTTATTAAACTCAGGTCACTCATGCATTTTATTTAGTAAGACAATAAATACCAAGTGAAAACCTAGAAAGAGTAATCTGCTGTCAGCTGTTCTGAATAACCAGTTCATATATTATTTAATTACATCTCTCCAAGAATAACAATTCATCATTCATGCTTGCTCATTAAATAGAATTTTTAATTTATTCAGCTATTTTCTTTGTAACTTGTTTGAAAAACAGCAGGTCTTTTCATTTATAAAGAAATATTAGAATGATTAAAAAATTATTATAGAGTATCTACACAATAAGCTTATTTATATCTTGGTTTCCTCTGTATTTATACAACAGTATAATGTTATGTAGAGAAAATTGACCATTCTTCAGGAGAGATTGTGGAAAGAATTAGGGGTTCTCTTGGCAAATCAAATGAATTCTAGTTTTAAAATATATGTCAATATAAATTTGAATGCATTCAGAAAAAGGTATTCCCCAATTTATTCAAACACAAAGTGCAGATGATAGATAACAGCAGGCATAGATTCAACAGCAAAGTAAACAACCAAAACACAAGAAAATGTCATGCTGCTAACTAATGTCAGTGTCATACCGATAAGGTCAAAATTAATTTTATAGCCTCCTACAATCTCTTAACAGAGAAAACATCAAGGAAATACAGAAGTAAACACATTACTTATATAGACATCTTTATAAACAGACACAAATAGATGTCACAAGCGTACACAATTTTATCAGTTTTTATTTGAATAAATGTATAGTTCAATTTTAAAACTTGAAGCAGTTTTGCAGTAAAGGTTTCACTATATAAAGAGAGTCTTACAATATCTTGTTTAGGCTAAGTACAGAATTTTACTGTAACTTGGAATGTATTATTACAGGTTTTTAATTAGAGCTACAAAGATGTCTGGTTGAAAAGGGACTCATTATCCACAGTTCATACTGCATGATGAAAATAAGAAATAAAGATGTACATAAGCTAACCCAGGTATGAGAAACAGCCTAGGTATATGACACAAACCTTGAGTTTAATACAATCTACTTTTCAGCTGCATTGCTTCTGCTATAACTTGCACAGAGATTTCTGTGATACGTCTGCATAATGATATATTGTGTCACACAGACACAGCCACAGTGACCTATTGGATTATCTCATTCAACCTTTACTGACGCAGAGTATGTAACCTCCAGATACACAGCATACCTTGAATTAAACTGCTTTATAATGCTTAGCTGCCAAGCCAGGAGTCCAATTCTGAGTAGACATACTCTGTCTCTAACTGTTGTTTGGTTGGAAGTGTTAAGCATTAGGAGGACCATCACTTATGTGAGCAAACTAGTAAATGGTCTGTCAGTGAACAAGGCACCTCTTCAGCTGCTGGGGCAACCAGTGTCTCATGAGGTCATTTCCTCCCTTTTCTTGAAAACTACTTTCTGTTTGGAGTCCCAGTGGCAGTACACAGAATTAATCCCCGTTTAACAGCTCTTCTGAAAGCTTCCACAGTTGCTGATCACATGAAGGATCTGGGTAAGTTGAGAGGAACGGGGACAGCCATGCCCACCAAGCCTTTGAAGAGAGCCCACAAAAGGTCTCTGCTGGACAAAAGCAACAGCTTAGGGCTTTTCAAGCTTGGCCTTAGGTGCACAAGGTGGCCAGTAGCAATTTTGCAGGTATTTCTGCAAAACAATAGCAGACCTGATCCAAGACCTTACAATCAACAGCAATAGCAAAGAAAAGGACAAGGTGCACATATATTCTCTACGCCCTTTTGGCAGGAACAGCAAGGAAGGCTGAAGTGCAGAAAAAAACCACGACAGCAGCAGCTGTGCTGAAGGACATAAAGCTATTAGAAGATGAGGGCAAATGGCCTTCTTCCATATTGATTTTATCCAGAGAGTAACATAAAGAATAAATGTGAAGCAAGACCTCCTGCATTAGGATTCTTCCTTGCATGGGCAATTTTTGCAATATGTCATTAGACTGGAGAGAACAGCTATCTGGATAAATTACAGCACAACTTTTCTTCAGTGTTCAAGACCAAGTGCCTGCTCCATTCCTACAAAAAGTTATGAATGGAAAGTTGTTCTTTGCTATCAAAGTCCCGCTATCTAAGGAAACCAGAAGCCTTATTTAGGGAAAAAAAAAAACCACCAAAAAACAAAAAACCACACAACAAACCACAAAACACCAAAGACAAATGGACCACTGTGAAAAGATATTCTGAAGGACAGAAGAAAACGTACTAATTAATTCAAGGAGAATTTTATGAAGAGACCTTTCATTTTACATTAAAGGCACTAGTAATGAAGGTATTTGCAACTGCTGCATTTCCAGGGAACAAACTTCATTGCAAGTCTGGTAGGGAATTACAAAAACCAAGGGGGCTCAGGTTCATTTCTTCAGCTGCAAACAAGTTACCACAGGATAAATGAGCACACTTCCCACAAGAAACAAACCAAGGATTTTCATTCGCTTTCCAATACCCGATTTTCCACAGAAAGAGGGCAGTGAAAAATCACAAGCTTGTCATATGCTTCCACCTGCTTGAATGTATTCTGTAAAGATGATGAGGGGAGAAGCAGAAGAGCTGGCCCCTGTTCTGAACCACAGCCAGGCAAGCTTAAGACAAAAAAGGCAAAACGTAAATCAGCTAAAAGTTACGCAGAAGTCTTCTGCTAAGATCTCTGAAGGTGTGAAAAACAGTATAAAAGATATTGCATGGGCTGAAAAGATAGAGAATGGCATTGAGGCATTGACTGAGCTGGGCAAAAGTCTTAGAAATCAGGATACAGAATATTAACTTCATGCAGAAAGACAGAGATGAAAAGAGCAGCATGACAAAAGCACATGCCAAACACGCGGCAAGTCTGGGGAAAAAAAGGTAGTCAGAGCTGACAGAAGAGGGATGAGTTTACAACAAACCTAGCCAAGAGAAAACCATGGCATAAGCCAAATTTATATCAGTAGAAGTGAACAGAAAGTGACAGATTTTAGAACTCTGCAGTATGAAAAGCCAAGCCAAGAGATGATAGAAGAAGGAAAGGAGAAGGAAGGCTTCTCGGAGCACAGTAAAGGTTAGCAGAGGATCGGTATGAAAGAGAAACACATTACTTTTCCCCCAATTTAAGACTGACCCACTGTTTTATAATGTGGTGGTATTAAGAAAGCAAGAAAAGCTATACCTGGACAGGGAAAGCACAGTTATTTAAGGAGTGGAAAGAAATACTAGTCAGAATAGAAGGAAAAAAAGCATCCAAACAGAAAAATCTGGAACAAGGGTGACCAAGAACAAAATACTTTCCAGGCTTTGAAATTAGAGTAAGCAATTTCTGTAGACTAGGGTAGGGTATGAAGTGAGAAGGATGGAATCAAACAAGGTTTTGAATATAATGTACAGGCAACCTGAAAGAGTCTGGTCAAGTGACAAAGTGTGCAATCAATGTTCAGTGAAGGACCAGTACAACTTTGAGCTCCATTTAGGTGTTGCATCCAAAAGTCAAAACAACGCTAATGGAGTGGTACCTTCTCTGAAAGCGTGTAGGATTCTGAAAAATAGGACTTTCAGCAAGTTAAACAGATGCTGGCATATACAGAGGTGATGCTCCCTGGAGCAAGCAAAAATTAATAAAAATAAAAATAAGTTAAAACCACCTGCAATTTAGGGAAACACATAATCAGTCTCCACTCCATACAGGTCCAGTCAAACTTTGCACCAGCTCTACTCAGATTCAAAGTAATAAACCTGTTGTCTTAAGTGCTGTTTTCCAGATGATACTGTTACCTTCTGCTGCTAAAAAGTTAACTAAAACTAAAAGATTAATTTTTTTCTTACATACAATAAACAGGAAACTGAAAAAAATTATCATTACCCTAAACACAGTAAGACACTCTCATCAGCAAACCAGTAATTCCATACATATGTCTAAACCAAGTGGTCTGAAAAAGAATGAGTTACTCTGGTCTGCAAGGAAGCAGGTGTCAGTGGAGGCTTGCATCAACACTTCAGCTGAGACTCCAGACACTTCAGAAGAGTTAAGAGCTGTCTTTAAGGAGCAATGGTTCTTGTTTCACAACTGGTGACAGTACTGATAGTCACCTTCACCTACAGGAGGTGATCACAAATTCCCAAGACCTTTTCTCTCATTCCACCAGTAGGCTGGAAAATGAGACAGATTTGATGTAATTGAAGGCCCTAAAGACAGTCTAGATCCTTCATCTGAACAAGATTAGCCCTGTCCCAGAACATAAAACCCTGCAAATACCAGCCATCAGTTAATTCATGCCCCTGTGCATCAACTCCTGTTGTCCTACAGTCAACAAGGTAAGTAGAGGTATGGGGTTTACTCTGGCAAGGCAAACTGTAAGAAGCCAACTACTAAACTTTGAAGCATTGACTCTCACATAAAATTTGTCACATGCTTTAATGAAACTGGACAAAACTGGATCTGATTTCTACCTAATAAGTTAGATTTCCTTATGTTTACTCTGTTATTATGACATCAACACACAACATGGTTCAAGTTATTACTATCTGCAGTCAACAAAGGAATAACATCTGGAAAGTTGTTTTTTTTTCTGTACAGAAGTAAAGAATAATATTGTGAAACGCCCCTTTGCTCCATTTACATTTCAAAATTAAGAAAAGATCTGCTACATCTCTCAGACATCATTTTCCATGCCCTGCAATTCACTGTTAAGAAACAAGGACTGTTGAGAAACAAGGGATGTCTACAGGACTGCAAGAAGCCAAAAGAAAAACCTTTAACATTTGAAATGACAGATGACATTTTTGAAGCAATGATTTTCAACAGTAGAGGAACACTTGCATTCGTTTGAAAAGAAAATCTATTCTACTTTTAGGAGCATCATCTATAGAATAAGATACTATTCACCTCATGAAAGTAACTCGAGGGTCATGGAAGTCACTGACCACAGCTGTTGGAAGAAAAAAAAATAAATCTATAAACAGCTGTGCTGTAATCAGATAAAAACAACTAAACTGAAAATGACTGAGGCAGCTGTTTTAAAAACAAAAATTCATCCATAGTTAACTGGTTTCATGCCACTGAACAGTTTAGATAAGCTGCAGTTAAAACACATATCCACTCTATACATTCCTTTTAATCACACATGAACGCGTTCACACAGAGCCAAGGAAAAACACAAAGGCTCCATTAACAATACCTGGCATTTCATCCTCCTAGAAGACAGGCTGGCAGCTCATGAATGCTGTAGGTAGTCTAAAGGCAAAAAGCCTCACCAAAAAAAAAAAAAACCCCACACCAAAAAAACCCCAACACACCACAAAAAAAACCACCAACAAAACTCAACCCCAAACAAACATAAAACCCCACCACACAACACAACCAAGTAAAACCCATAATAACTCCTGCAAACAGAAACTCACTCCATATATAACTACTTAGGGGAGAGGGGAACAACAAAAACCCAAAAACTTCAGCAAAGGTTTTTCTAGAGGAAAACACTGTTCATTCCAGTCCACAGTGAGCAACAAGGATGGAAAAGTGGCTGTCCTTACTGTTTAGCTAAAGTGAAATACTTTTTTTGCCCAATAATCCCATGAAGACACATAGCAATAACAGATGTACAAACTAAACCAGAATGTAGTGGTTTTCTCCTGGAGTTTCGTTTTCAGTGATTGCGGATGGCTCCAACTTTAGTTTATGCAAGATTTTAACAAGCTGAGAAATTAGGACATGAGAAAATTTATTTCACAATGAAATCCCTGAAGCACTGAGCACTGATTTGCATTTTAGCATGTCACAGATATCCCCCACCCACAGTTTCTTGTCTTTGCTCTTGTCTGGGTATCTTTAGACCAGGACTCCAACGTGAAAAAAAGCAGAGATGGAGGCAATAGCTAAGGTTGGACTGAAATGGAAAGACTGAAGACAAAACTGCTGCTGGGATTGTTTTTTCCACATGGTCATTGCATATACAGCTTGAATCCCAAAAGGTTCCTGAGCAAGCCAGATGCCTTTTTACTAGGCTTCTCTTAAGGACAGTTTGGAAAGGTGAAGACTGAAAAATGTAGTGTGAGGGATTATAAAGGATTCTCCAATTCAGGGAACGTGTTGAGCATACTGACAGCAGCACTTACCTGAGAAGGCTGACATAAAACACAGTTCAAAATTTGATGAAAAGAATAAATTTTGCACATTCAAAGTTTTCCCTCCTACACTTTCTCTCTTAGTAATTTTTCAGAAAAGCAGTGGCTGTATAGTAGTTTTAATGATTTATTGACTAAAATAATTTCTATTGCTTTTGGTACAATGCCAGCTAATTCCACAGCTGAAAAAAAAAAAACCCAAAAACCCCCAAAAACACACAAAGAGCTTGCTTTTGATCCACTACTTATTTCATGAAAGGAAATACTAACCCTTTCAGTCACAACACAGGCATTGTTTTCCATGAAGTACCATGCCTTAATTTGGCATCAAGACAACACTTGGCACTTTATCCAGAAGTACCAAAATTTACCTCATAGAGCCGGCATGCACAAGTGTTATATATCCCACAATTATTTCAATAAATACCAAGTCAGCCTCATTAAACAGCATGCACAAGCACATCATAATGAATTACTCTAATGCCAGAATACAAAAAAACAACACCCAATTGACACTTAAGGGAATTATTTAGTGGAAAAATATGATTAAGAAGTACAATACATACTTTGAGAATTTTTAAAGCAAAATCAGACACCTTTCTAGAAAATGTACTTCTGTTAAACTAAAGCTTATGGAGCTGGTTAAAGAAAAAGAGTGAAATTCTCTGCCTCGTGTTGTGGCAGAGTTTAATCACCATCATTCTTCCTAGCTCCATATGCTATTAATTTATGAATTTCAGATAAGTTAAGGTTCTTTGCAGGTCCTGGATGAGACTGAAATGCCTGTATGCATTAGACCTAATACAGGAAGCCCACTGGAGCTCAAGCAGGTGCTGTACCCATCTCAGAAGTTCCAATCACAAAGGCAACAGACAGAAAGAGTGGGATAGAGTACCCCAGAAGGTGAATTCAGCTCAAAACATTTGTCCACATTAAAAATCCTGCTGAGATGTTATGAAGTATATAGCACCTGTGTTTTTGTGCTACTGTGAAATACACAAAGGCAGTTATGCAGCATAGTAAGAGTGGGGCTAATAATTTATTGCCTGTATTTTGCCACGATTACCTGGATTCATAAACTATGAAAAAAGAAGTATTTATTTTGACACTGCATGGAACTTAGGAGGATCACATTCAATAATGATGAACTAGACTAAATAAGAGTATCACATGAGGACACTAGAAGCTGCTTTGGGAAGCCTAGTGCAGAAAAACCCAAAAACCTGCTACAGAGTTTTTCGAAGAACTGACCTTTACTATTAATGGAAGCAGAACACACAGCAACTAAAATTGCTATTCTAGAAGAGCTGTGCAATTTACTAGGATTTTCATTTCTGTCACTTGGAGTACCTTACCACAACTTTGCTGGAAAAGTCCTTTAAAAATAAACCAGTGTTTGCAACCCACTACAAAAGACAACTTAACTAGGTCTTCTATTTTCAACCATGATGTATATTCCCACGTGTGTGAAAGTCACTGTGGAATTTTTATTATTTCTTGTACTTTGTATATCAGTTTAATGTTATTTATTCTGTGTAGATTAATAAGTAATTACATTTTTCTATCTCTCAGTTCTCAGCTAGGTTGCTATCTAATTCATTTCTCTAAGTTATTTAGGCTGTTACTCATGCTTACTGTTGTTTGTACAACAGCAGCAAGCAACTCAAGTCGGTTGAACTCAATGATCTTAAAGGCCTCTTCCAACCTAGATAATTCTATGATTCTAAGTTGAGCGATACAAGGATTCTCCAAGTGAGATTTGAACTATTGGCACTTTAAGTAAAAGGTGCTATATTATTCACTGTGGAATGTCACCAACAAATATTTCTTTGAGTGAGTCAATTAAGAGCTCTGCACAGATCACGTGATCTCCACCTGGAGAAAAAGTACACCTCCTTGGCCTGCCAGACACCGTTACAAAAAGATTTTGCCAGAAGTATACTTTGAAGCCATTGGTAGAAGTTATACTGAAATAGAAAGCTACCTTGAAAGTTACAGCTGACTCTCAGACACAGCACTGTCCTAGCATGGCTGCAGAATTTCCACACTACAACCAGTTTTCATCAACCAGCTCAGGCTGAACATACAGTTATCTGCCCCACTCCACATAAACACACATATGGAGCTCTAGAAAATGAATTATTTCAGGGTAGAAGAATGGGAAGATAGTGAAGGTTAATAAAAAAATCACTAAGTCGCACAGATTCAGTTCCCTATGTCACACTTTTTCTGAAAGTTGCAAAGACAATAGTCCACAGCTTGTTCAAGAAGTATAGGGATATATACCAAACCCAGTCTGTATTACTGCTGCAGAGACCTGACAAAAGGCTTGCATGGAAATACAAACACAAATATTACAGTAGTCAGCTCCAGGCCTTGCGTTACTTATAGTAAAGAAGAAAGTGTCATTGCTTTAAGAACTAAGTTACTTTCATTCTCCTAATAGCTACTGGTTCACTGATCACAGCTTGTGAAACAGCCGGCTAGCCAGAATGTAATTCAAGTTGCAGTAATGTAAGATTTCATATGAAAAGCTACAGCAACGACAATACAGGGAAAGTTTCTGGTCCCCATTTCCAGCCTCGCTGGTGACAGAAAAATAGAGCTTCCCCAGGGGCTCTGGAGATCCAGTCAAGGTCTGCTGGGTAAGCAGGAGCAGGCACTTGCCTAGAAAGCACATAAAAGATAGGGAGAAGAAATAAGAACATCTAATGAGCCACTCCATCCTACAGACTCATTTCAATGGCCCTAACAAAACCCCCAGCCTTTTGGAGGAAACAGAGCTGCCCTCAGCCTGTCGAAATACCAGGATAGCAACAGTGCCACAGCGGTTACTTTATGGGGAACCCTGAGCCTTTCCCAGCTCCTGGTTGACCATTTGCTCCTCCTGACCTCTAGTCATTCCACAAACAGGTTTTCTCCCTACTTGCTCTCCAGCCTCCCCTTTTTGTTACTATTATTACTGCCTCCATCCTAACAGGCCTTCCAAATTTATGTCTTCTATGCAAAAGATAAATAATTTAAAATTTAGAGACACACGGAACCATCTTGATTGTTCTGCTCTGCTCTTCTTGATTACATATTTTGCTCCGTGATTTCTTACTGTTCAGATGGTAGAAAGGTGTGAGGTAAGGACCTGGTCCTTACCTCATGCAGACTGCAGGATAAAAGGGCTCTGATTATAATTGTCACTTCTGTGCTACTATTGAGAAACAATTCATGATTATACTTTACTAAACAGGAATTTCTCATCTTTGACTTCCATATCTCAAAACAGCAACCCAAACTTATTTTTCAACCTGTCTTCCCTTTCTTGACTGCTTTCTCACTGTAAACATACCACCCTTTCCTTCCCAAACCATCCTTGAATTATCCTGCATTGACGTTTAATATTTTGTGATGGTTGTCCAGCGGATGGCATGTATGCACAAGATAACCATGACAACAAATAATTAGCAGTTTTTGGCTGGCTGAATGCCACCTGTGAAGAAAACAGCAATTCATTTCCTTACAAGAGACAAAGGAAAAGACTTAAGGAGCTCTAAGACATCTTGCATTACACCATTATATTCCTTCCCTGCAGTGTAATTGCTTATTTAAACACATTAAGAGAAGTAAGAGTTTCTGTACAGTAAACAGAGACAGTGCCACCCCATCCCCTCCCCTTTTACATGGCTTTAAAGTCAGCTGAAATAATGCAGAAGTAATTGAGGTTATAAGCCAGAGCTATGTTTTATTTCTTTTTCAAATTAAAAAGTTTCAGCTTTAACTGGTGACAAAAACTGAATTGGATTTTTGAGTTTCTTAGATTGGCATCAATTGCTTTTTCCACTGTTAAGTCCTTTGTGGGCTTTCTCTATTTTGCCTGGACAAGATTGAAAATTAACTGGAACACAAAATGGAAATACTGCTCCACTTTATTAGGAGCATTTGCCTGTTTTAGCTGGAAGACTGCACTCCCTCTCTGCCTGTTCTCCCCATGTGCTGAAAGT